>NW_015151900.1:86672-151371 GCF_000732505.1 Cyprinodon variegatus
ATAGAAATATTTTTAAACTACAGTATTTATCCTTGTGTTGCTCTTGTTGCCAGGGTGGTTTAATGGCCTTTAGACTAATTTCAAATATTTGTCAAAGTCTAAAAATAAGCACATAATAATAGGCAAAAGCTTCTTTTGTTTGGTTTGCTTCAATCAATGAGAGTCCGTGCTATTTTTGTTAACATTTGTGGTGCTTGACGAGTGACTCATTGTTCTATTAAGAGATTTTCACTCACAGAACCTGTATTTCTACATATTTTCATTGGGTAACCAAGTAAGTGGATGTAAACGTGTTTGCCTGTGCGTTTTTATTTATGTAACCAGTGTAGCTAGGAGCAGCTATTTCTAATAACAGCATTCACATTTTAAAATGGAGTTGATTGTTTTTTTATGTCCATCTATAAAAACACAATCAGTAATGAATATTTAAACCGACATAGACCTGAAAAGTTTAATCAAAAGTAAAAACTTTGCAGCTATGCATTTATTGTCTGATTTTTGTTTTCTACTCTTGAATTCATGCTTGAGAGATTACTTTTTATTTTTAGGTTAAAGAATGGCAGGTTTTGAACATGTTTTTAATATTTAACATCTAATTCAAACTTGTTACAAGCTAAAAATGGCAAATGCTAAATTTGCTAATAAGTTTTAGGATTTCTGTTTATAAAATCAGTTTTTTTGGACAATGTCATCAATTTTTTTTAACCTAGCTTTTAAAAGCAACTTTTTACCGATAGATTACAAAAAATAGCATACGGTAAATATTTCAACTATATGTTTTAATAAATCCATAATATTCAATTAAAAAATAAATCTAATTATCTTTAAAAACTTGGATTCAAGAGTTATCATACCATTCAAACACATGAGTGTTGTTCCTGCTTTATCCTATTTGGACAAATATGCAAGTTATTGAGATTATGCTGGAGTATTTTGTGCATATTTGTTTTATCTATTGGTTCTTTTTTAATACAAACTGAATAAAATGTTTTACTTGCTCTCTGTGTTCACCCTACCCACAGAAAACATTTTTTCAATGTGTCAAATGTTAAAACATCTTTGAAAGACTAACACTCTTTTCTCTCAAACATTGTTCCATGCATTCATCTCTTTTCCTTTTATCTTTTTCCTGTTCTATACTCTAGAGACTCATTAGCCACTTTAAAATCTTGCTTCTCGATCTGAAGAGAGAATTACTTTGGGAATATTTTAACTAATAACTTAAATCTTACGTAACTTCCTTGTTAAAACATCTGTTGCTTGATTTTTTAAGGAAAATTCGTTTTTCCTTGAAGCAGCTCTATGGCATACATTTGAGGCGTTTTTGTTTATGGCTGACAAGGAAAAAAAGGTTAAAAAGTGTAAAAATGGAACACAAAAAACTCATAGTGATTATATATGCATATTAACATGATCATGTTGGTGGCACCTCCAAGGTGAACATGCCCCCAGCCTATGAATACCTCATATGTGCAACTGGATAACCTTTGCTCCAGTAAGAGTTTATGGCAATTGTTAGAAAAAAAATCACATCAGAATAGAAAAACATAAATATATTGTCAGGAAATTTCATTACAATAAAAAAATGGTTTGAAAAAGAAAAAAATATACAGTGTCCTATACTGTTTTGTCAACTTGTTTCCTAACTATCAGTTTACCATTTGTTAAGAGAATACTGTAAATGTTTTTCACTTTAGGCAAACATATGATTTACGCTTTGCTTAAACTTTTTTTTTCTTACCTCTAAGCAGAAGGAAGTGGTGGTTCTAGACCAAATTTATCCCGTGTGCTGGGGTGTTGTCAGTGTTTTTTCACAGCAAAAGAATAAAACAAAAAACAGGGCAAAAGTTCATTGTTTAGGTTAACCAAAGCAGCTCTAGAAACACGAAGCTATAACTGTGACAGCTCTAGAAACATGAAGCTATAACTGAGACAACTTATATTTAAAATCCTAAATAAATAAATAAAAATCTAAATATAAAAAAAATGAAATTGACATTCACAAACAACTACAGGTGCTTGGCTCCAGGTACTTAGAGATTCACTTCCATACAGAAAGCCCATTTTCTTATCTTCTGCTACCATAGTATACATGTCAGATTATACTTCAGCGATAGTATGAAGATGTTACTTTATCGTATCTCTTATACTATATCCGTTGGTTGTGCTGTTCTTTTTACATCTCTTTGCAGGTGATGAAGCAGACTGTAGATGTTTTATCGTTATCTCCCTTTTATCTTCCCTTTCTTTTATCTTTTCTCCTTTTTTTCTGCTTTTCCTTTGTTCTGTTCTATTCTGTTCTACATACATTGCAGTGCCCATATAATCTGTAAAACTACCTGCAGAAATTACAACAAAGCAATTTATATGCATAAGTCAGTAGTGTCATAAGACACTATGGCGAAAGCGCTACTGCTCCACTTGTGAAAGCAAAATCTGTTGGACTCTTTTTAGCATAAAGACAATTATTCTTATTGACACATTGCCAGACAGGAAATAGTAAAAAAAAAAAAGAAATTGGTTTAAGTGATTATCAGTTCAAGTTTATGTTCCAGCACATCATTTATTCATCTTCAAATTATTTTATAATATGTCTTCAGTACAGGATCCATGACAGGGGCCAGGACTAGTTCAACATGGGCACTGGCCCCTGTTGGCCCCTGTCTAGAAGCAATGTAAACAGACATATTCCATATATTACGGTACATAAAAACATATAATTTGTGTATATCTTTAGTAGCAAAGAAATGCAAAATAGTAACAGAAGCTCTTATGAGCTGCTTTGCTGTAATTTTCCACTGATGGAGAGATACTAATAATAGGTATTTCTAAACTGAGCTGGGTTGTCTTGTTAGGTAAGATTCATTAAATCCATGTCAGCCAGAAGGTAAAGGTGGAGCATCCTCAGTCAGCTGCGCTCAGCAGCAGATGGAGCCCTCACACCAGCGGCTCTCACTGATGAAAGTGAGACTTCCAGCGGAGTTTATGGGCAGTTTCACCGCCGACAAAAGCTTTCAGAGCGACTGAGGAAGAGGCGCACGAATGCAGGAGGCTTGCCGTGACGGCGGAGTCATTGTTTTCTATTTCAGGGGTTTAAAACAGGAGCTCCTCGCGCTGCAGCGGTTTGCTTTACAGTAACTGCGGCGCGTGCTCTGACGTTTGGAAATAGGCTTTTGATGATAGCACAGTGAACCGCGCGCGCTGCTTGTTACTGTAACGACCGGTTTATGGAGTAAAAACCCCTGAGAATGAAGAGGTATTTCTGACAGACGACGTCCACAGCCGCTGTCTGATGTCCTCCAGTCGACTTTGAAACCATTTCAAAATGCTTCGCTTCTGAACTTCACAGCACTTGAAAGGTAGGTGTTGTTTACACGCCAATGCTCTGTAAACAACTTTATAAAAGTTCCTCTGGAAAAAAAACAACAAAAAACTATAGTTCACTCTGCAAGTGAGTTGTTATTCCTGTTTATCACTAAATCACCGGCTTTCTGTGAAGTCTGGATATTATGAGATCTAAACGCTCTCACCAGCTCGTCTCATTATTTCCTTGTTTATCCATTATTATGTCATAATTTAACTAACTGTAACAAAAATCTCACTAATTGATGTGTTTTAATATAAAAGTCATTTTTTACTCTGTGGAGAGTTAGAGTCATAGAGAAAATCTATTTGCTGACCAATCAGAAAGGCTAACAGGTGTATTTCTTCTTCCCCAGAATAACACTGATAATCGTATTTAATACAATGACATTCAAAATCTCAGATATAGGTCTGATAAACACAGGGTGATTGTTTATTTGTTTATTTCTGTTCATTTGCGCAATTCCTGATGAATGGTTTCTCTGAGAATTATCCATTATAAAACCTCTAGCAAGGAATTTGTAAAGCAGAAGTATCATTATTTCATGCAAACATAACAGTTAACCATCAGACAGGAATGGACACCTTCAACAAGCAAGATAAAACATAGAAGGTACTTATAATAAGGAGAGCTGTGCTGTAATATGTTGATGGAAAGTTTAGTGGAAGGAAAAAGTGTGGGGGTCATAACATTAAAAGATGTTGCAGCTCTTGTAGTTCTCTCTTTAAGCCGTTCCTAAAACAGGGATTACGTGTGAAGCATCTTACCTGCAATACGAAAAAAAAAAAGGACTAGACTTTCATTTTTTTTTGTTTTTGTTTTGGAAAGCGTGGTCAAAGATTTTGAAGCAAGAGTGCTGAGGCATAGAGTCTTCTCTGGAGGTCAAAAGTCTTGTTTCCACAATCTGTGATGATTAAGGCATAACTTAAGGCTGATTTATACCCAGAAACCAGGTGGTCTGCATGTGTGTCAAAGTGAATGCAAATGTGCCCCCGCCCCTGCCGCAGACACTCTGCTGCATCTCTCCAAATTTGTAGATGACCGCAGACAGTGCCGCAGACAGGAGGCCTCTGATTGGTCAAATCTACATCCGCTCTACTCTATCCGTATTTTCTGTTTGGTATCTTATCGGCTTGTTCTGTTTGTATGACCACCATTGTGGAAAACGACTCATGAAGAAGAACCAGCTAGAAGAGGGAGGTGCGCGAGATCGCTCGGACCCTTTTTCCACCTGGATCCCCGCTCTTTTTCGCTCTGAGTGATGTCCCTCCGTTGTCAAATAAACTTCCTCCCACTTCCTCACCGTCGCGGCCGTATCTCGACCCACAGCTAGTTCATGATTGTCCCTCTTGCGTTGTGGCTTTAAATAACATAGCACAGACCACGCTTCAATATTGGGCATAAATCAAAATATCGGTCGACAAGCTCACTGTGACACACTGCTGCGGAAAGTATAAGCAACCTTTTACTCATGTCAGATTATTGCGTTGTATCAAGTTCATAGACAGTGCATCCATCACACAGTAGCATTGCATGCATTCTTCTGCTGACAGGCTTTATGAAAATGTCAGTTTCATTGTCCAAGGCGTGACCCACCACCTCCCAACACAGTCTAAAAGAGGGAGCTCTTTTAATGCCTATAGTGCCACCAATATGCTGTACAAAAATCTATAGGATATTGTAAAGGAGAAGATATGAGACACCAGATCTATGGAAACAAAATGCCAGAAAGGACAATATTGTTGTAAAAATTGGAGTGAATTGATCAGGAATGGTCTGTTGGTTATTCTTTATGGTTTTGTTTGTCCTTCAGAGAATATCACTTTTAGATGTGTATCAGTCATTTCTGATCCAGACCTCTATGGCCTTATGCACAAGGAAAGCCATAATAATTGCTGTCTGCATCTGTTGAGATCTGGAAAACCGTATTCTGTTCTGTTTTCCTTTACTCAGTTCATCCAGGTCATCTCTGTCTTAGAACAGATGAGGCCTTAAAGGCTTTAAAGCTGTTGCAGAGATACAGCTATGTTAGTTTTATCATCTCCATTCCAGATGAATCAGGACCACCTGAACTCCTCTTCCTCTTCTTTTTATCCTCCTCTCTGTCACATATTTATGTTGAATATATGTACAATCTACTAAATACATGTGTCTTTCTCTAAAGAATAGTTAATATCAGCTACCGACCACGCCTTAGGCTAACTACAGTAGTTGTTAGGTTTTCTATTTATACCTTTCTTATCGTTGAGTTGTGTGCAATCAGCATCCTTTGACTTTGTCTTGAGGTATGAAGCTGGGTTTCATTTCACATTCGAGTTATTTTTAAACATGCGGGATGGCTGTGTTTATTTTCTATATTTTCTTTTAATTAAAAAGTCAAATTGAAAGTGTTACATGACAATAGGTTTACATTTCTTTCACTTTTGTTTGTCCTTATTTGCTTGTTTGTCTATTTCTAAAACCACTGATAACACATTTTTGTTTGTGTCACAAAGTAACAATTCAAAGGTTCAGTTTTGAAGAAAAAACAGACACTTTTAAAGTTTTAGGTGTGTATTTGGCAGACTGGGAAATACTATATCTTACAATAGATTATTTTCTATGCTTTGAATGTTTTTTGCCTGTTTGTAACAAAAATATTGTGTTTTGCTACTTAAAGACAATCATATGTTGGCAAAAGTTAGTAGCTATGGGATTCAAAGTGTCCTAAATAGTTTTAGGGTAGCACAGCTTGTCTCTTCTGCAGAAGATAGCATTTTATCAAGATGAGCAGCATAAAGGATAACCAACATGGGTCATCTAAAAACCTACCCCAGCTAAGTCCAGTTTCAGCACAAAGCATTCAATGGGTGTTAAAGGCAAAAATCCATCAATATCCATTAGCATTGTAAACCCAGAAGCTTCTGATTTTCAAATTCCTGTTATTCTAACTGTAGTGTAACTCAGATTCAGTCCTTACAGAGATGTTTCTTTTTCTTTTTTTTTTTTTTGTTTATAGTCTGAGGCTTTTTTTTTTCTTTTTTTCTGTACAGATGACTAAGCTAACCGAAAAGGGACCGCCCACATTAAGGTTAAACATTTATTTTCAGCATCCTTGGTTTAACTCTTCAGTCATTTACTGATCAGCTGCAGAAAACACAATTTAAATGGCACATTTCCCAACCACGGACACCCTTCTTCTTTCATATATATATAGAAGGTTAAGACAAATATATTTTTTTGAATACACACAATTGTGCCCCACGGTTGTAGGAGGTAATGCCAATCTTTCTCCCAGAGAAGATAACCTTTAAAAGTCACCAGTGCTTTCCCCATGTTAGCCACATCAGTACTCTGACAATAGGTATAGTGTTCAGGACTGGCCAGAAGCCCAGATCACATTTCCTGTTCCTGATTTAAGATCAACTCAGCTGACTACTGATACGGTCTGCTCCTCAAAAACACAGCAAAAAGACCATCACTTAGCTGTTTATTATGTCTGTGTGTGTGAGAGAGAGAGAGGGGGGGCATAATGGTAATAGATAGTAAGAAAGAAAAGGCAGAAAAGTAAAAGGTATAATGGGAAATCGACAATCAGTCACTTAATCAAAACCACCAGTTAACACTGGCTAGCCCTGAAAGATAGTAACTTTATTCTCAGAGACTGCTGGGTGAATCTAAAACAAAGGGGCTCTTTTGTGTGTATAATCACTTTACCTTGCATGCAATAACAGTACTGCACTGTATACTGCCAAACCTGTAGGAAGACGTTAACATAAGAGCTATCCCTCCTCTTTGAAATTATCTCCATGTTCGGTGAGTTTAAATGCCAAAGGGTTCAGTATGTGAGCTAAATTTCATGTAGCATCTGTTAACCCTTTATAGGGTTTAAATTTCAAGCAAAGAGTACACTGGAAAAAAATAAACTCTAAGTAAGTCAGCTTTTCTTAAAATAAGTGCATTAATAAGTGCATTTTTTTCTTGATCTGAGCAGGTAAGTGAGATACTTTGCAAATGGAATAAGAACATTTACATTTAAAATAAGGGGGGAAAATGCAGTCTACTATATCAAGTGCATAATATCAAATAATCTGATTTAAAGGATAAAAATGCTCCTTCAACTGGGAGATATTCTTATTTACCCACTCAAATTAAGGGTAAATACACTTACTCTAAGACATTTTCACAAATTTATAGATCATTTTTGTAGTGTGTTATTAGAATCCAGGATAAGACCTTATTACCTTTGTAACGTTAAAAAAAGATGAATATTTTAATGGCATCAATGAATGTCAATGTATTAACAAGACACGCCAAATTGCCTGTATATATTAAGAAAAATAACAAAAGTGCTTCTATAAGAAATTCATGAAAAACACCCTGAGAGTAAAATAAATGGCACTCCATTTGTAAGGGGTATGCAAGTGATCAAAAATGGTAACTTGCCTATAAAGGGTTAATGTTCAGATCACAGAAAGATGGAGGATTTCCAAGAGCAGAGCTGAGATGCACAGGCCACTGACCGGAATCCTTGAGTGCTTAACTGAAGAACAGAAGCCACTTAGTCTTTTGTTCATGAAGGAAGTCGCTTGCTAGCTCCTGTCAGGCGAATTCTGGGCAAATTCCTTATTTGCATAATTCAGGATAATATTACTCTGATGCTGCCCAAACTGGAGGTTAAAATGGGTATTGTACAATTAGAGTTGATTAACTTTGACCCCAATACATGACATGAATAATTAGTATTTAAAGGGTATAAAGAGATAAGCCTGTAATGTCGTTGAACACAATGCAGTTTTACACACTCCAAAAACGATCTAGAAATAAGTAAAAAAAATATCTTAAATTCAGTTTATTTACCCTTAATTTGAGCAGGTAGATTAGATTATTTGCCAATGGAATTCGTTTTTTTTACTTAAAATAAAACAATTAGATAATATGCACTTGAAATAAGACAATGCAATTTTTCCTTATTTTAAATGTTTATTTTCTTGTTCTATTGGAAACATGTCTCAGTTACCTCCTCAATTCAAGAAAAAAAGCACTTATTTCAAGATTAAATGACTTGTTTAGATTTCAAGTTTTTTTCCAGTACATTCATGCAAAACCTTATCACTGCTTTTTACGCCATTATTAGCAGTTGGACCATTAATATAAATACTTTTATCAATAAAGATTTGATTAATATAGATGTTCCTATCATTGTGGGAATATTACTGGTTTGATGAATAATAGAGTAAAGACAATTAATTGATCCAATCAGGATTTTTCAACATGGCGCAAGCCAAAGTAAAGGTTTCAGTTTTGTCCTTCTGCATAGTGGAGCTGGGTAATTCATCAAGCTTCCTGGATGGGAAGCGAAAAATCTTCAGACTTGGAAACAAAGTCCAGTTCATTGTTTTGGGTTTTTTTTTTTTTTGGAATGAGTAATTAATCAATTTTATGAATAAATCAAATTTTCTGTTTATGAAGATTTAATATCCCCCAAATATTATTTTTTATCCACTATCAGGCATCCATAATTAACAGTGACATCAGTTTATCACTTTTTGTTTTCGGGTGCTAGCTCACTGGGGGAGTGGTGGCATAGTGGTTAGGGCATAGAGCCTGAAATACTGACGTTCTGAGTTTGAGCCCCACTCCCGCAGACTGCCACTCTGGGTCTCTGAGCAAGACCCTTAATCCCACACTGCTCCACGGGTGCTACACAGTAGCAGCCCACTGCTCCCCAAGGGGATGGATTAAATGCAAAGGGTTAATTTCTCCAGTGTGAGATGAATAAAGTTAAATTTCTGTAGATTCTATTTCACTGTTTGCTACCAGTAGCTGCAAACACTTAGTTGGAAATATGTTTTTTGGAAAAGCTGATTGTTTTACAGGACTTTTTATAGCTTTAATTTCAATAATGTTACCTCCTAGAGGTGGGGATTGAAATAAAAGCTTGTTTTTTAGAGTAAAGTTTGACATTTGCTATTTTTTTTATCATGAAACCTTAAAGGGAATTAAAATAGATAATCAGATTTGGTAGGGAAGCATCTGAGGTTTAATTTTTAGGCCATATTGCTCAACCTTATTGCATATATATTATTAGTCTACCACCTGTGACCCATGTCATTCTAAACTCGAATACCAGGGATTTGGTGTGGTGGCACCAAACCAGCATTGATTGCACCTTTAGTTTTCAAATAAGCTAAATAAGAACTATTAGGACTTTATTCACATCATGGCTAGAATGATGTGGGCTTAAATGGGCTCTAAATAGAAGCACAATTTTAATTAAATTAATTTTAAATGTCACTGTAAATGTGATTAGGATTTAGAACAGTTTTTTTGTTCTTTTTTGCAAGATATTTAGCACTTCTGCTACTGTGAAAGATGCAAAAAATGACATGCTTAGAGGTGCTAAGGCATGAAGTCTGTAATAAAAGCCTTTAGTGTTCTTTAGTGTTCTTACATGGGCCCACAACTCTTCCTAGGAGATGGATTTACTCTCATTTAAATTTCTTAAATATCATATTTAATTAATATTTAAGTCTTCCAAAGTCAAATAAAGGCATATAAATGACGAAATATTGTATCTGACACTGTGGAGTTTCACTACTAAGTCGTTATCTCTTTCAACCTCTAAGAAAGACACATGTCAGAACCGCTGTAGTTTGTTTTCACACCAATTCTGATGATCAGCCTCTTCTTTAGGAAGGCTGAACAAAGTCCAAGACTTCTCAGTCCTATAAAAAACACATTTTCTTGACTTACACTTGAGATTAGACAGGAAAGAAGAAAAAAACAACAACAGTTTCTGTCACTGTGCAAATTAAATGCTAAAAAAGTAAATTTGTCTGAGGGAATAGCATTATAATATAAGCTAAAAAAAGTTGATTTTTCAGGATGTAGCCCCTTTAAAAAGGTTTGCAGATAATGCAATAGATTGATTAGATTGTTTTTATTAACACAGAGGGATATATTCTAACCTTTTAAATATTTTATTTCTTTTTTGTCTGCTTACAGTTAAAATCTAAATATTGTCACTCAGTAATGTAGAAATGTTTTGGGTTTTTATATAATACAGAACTGTTTTGTTATGGCTATGTTCTATGCTTCATAATCATTGAGAAGGCTGCTGACTCCACAGTTATCACTAATACAGTGGGCTTTCCGAACACATCAGCAGAACCACAAGCTCATCGTCTCCATAACACGCTGCAATGATGCAGTTATTCGGACAGGAGTCTGGTATTTAGTACAGTGCATTGTTCTATTTCCATTAGGCCCACAATCCATTTCATATATTTCAATGTTCTGATAAGATCAGATGGGTTTTCATTATCTGTAAGCCGCAAGCACTTAAATACATAGAAACATGTATCACTTTGTGTGTTATTGCTCCATATTTAATTTGAAAATTATTTTTAGAATAAAAAAAAATATTTCCTTCTGAACATCCAGATTAATTTGTTTCCATTTAGCCTCCCACATACAGTATAAGTCACAGACCTGTTTCCAGCAGGTAGAATCTACTCTATGGGTTTTTTTAATCATTAATAATAATACAAGGGAAATACCTCACGTCAACTCTGCCTCATTAACTGGTTTGTCTGGGATAAGCGCCTTAGAACTTGTTCTAAATTTAGTCAGACACCTGAAAGTTTCTAAACGTGTAAGTGCTGGCAACATGATCTCTCTTAAACATTTGGCATGCACTCACTCTCCTCTTAGCCCTTTATTAAAACATTTAGGTGTTCTGTTACCATTTCTACATGAAAGGTAGATGTGTATAAAGGAAATACAAAGCTTTCAAAGGTTTTGCTGTAATTATTGAGTGCCTGATCATCTGCAGAGAGTAGCTTTCACATCCTACTACGACCACACTCATGTACACTCCCCAACGACTGACAAATCATATGACACTTAGGGAAAAAAATAAATCTTTGTTTGCAGGGGGATTTATTAAAATAGGTTACATTGAGTTTTGTTTTTGGGAAAATTGTTGGCTTTTGCCTGTAGCCCACACGTCAGAGTGGGAAATTTATGGAGGCACTTGGTCAGTTTTGGACTAGCAGTTGAAGCATTACCGGAAAGCTGAGTTTAAACTAGAGCTGGCCAATTCACTGCGATTGCAATGTAATTGCAAATAAACAAAACTCACATGTTAAATCGGCACACACTTTTAGTTGCATATCAATTCACATGATTAAGACACTACATTTATTACCCCATCCCTTTAGTTGATGCTTACAGTGGGTTTGCACCCACAAAGAAGGGGAAAGAAAGCTGCAGTGTGTAGATTTATGCATGCGGGAAGAACTAAGCTCTTTTTCACACAAAGGTTTGAGTAAAGTCCTACAACAATGGTCTCTGAACAATCTAGCTTTCAACATAATGAAAAGCTGAAACCTTAGATTGAAATGTCTACATGCGTGTGGTTAATGCAAACTAAAATACAAATAAATTCACAATATAGAAATATTTGCAATTTTGATCTTTGGCTAAATCATTCAGGCCTAGTTTAAATTTATATTCAAAGAAGGTCTGAAGGGTTGTAAATCTTTGCTGCTTAAAAAGCTTTAACTTCATATGTACCGTCCTGTGATTGAATGTTCACACATATGTCCCAGAGGTTCATCTTAATATGTGTGCATTAAGATAAACATGTTCATCTTAATAACCAGGCTCTCAAGCTATAATTTCCCATTCTTAGAATATTTTAAATTGTCTGGATCAGTTTTTGATTTGAGCAAATAGTCATACCATTTGAGCCTAACATTTTTAGAGAGCTGTTTTCACTCAAGTCTGTTTAAAGGGTGAAATTTGGAGTAAAAGTTGGAGAATATTTTCAGAGCAATCAGCAACCATGCGAGCCCCCCCCTCAGTCAAAAGTAATGATGACTGCCCAAAAAGGAGGACTCACAATAACTGATTATATAACTAAAAATATTTTATTTAATCTTATAACCGAAGCATTTAATTCTTTGTTATCTTATTCTTTCCAACTCAGATAAAAAAAACATCATAACTATGTTGCCTCGAAACTAGTAAGGAATCAAAAATAAGTCTGGTTATAAAACTGGAGCTCCTCTTAGTACTGTAACTCCCCTTTATTCAAATTTAAACTTAAAGAATTGGGAACAAAATACTGAACAAAAAATTATAGTCAGACTGACTGTATTTGTTTTGTTTTTACTTTGTCTTCATCATTCATGAACCTGAGCTGCTTTGATCAGGTGTGGGAAAACTAGCTGCTACCAGGCTGTTTGCTACAACCTGTCTGTACCTCTGCTTGGTTTGGATGTGAATCAAAGCTGAAGGGGAACTCAAACATTTAAGAAAGACATACTTTGTGGTTGAAAAAAGCATGTCTAATTTGTTTTAGTTGGGTCTTCACAAAGTACCGGTAGAACAGATCTATGATCTGTTCAGATATACGAGTACCCAGTGTGCAGAATTACTGATCTAAGGAGTCCTGATTAGCTTTTCAAAGATCCAGACTCTTGATGATACATAAAAAATGAAGTTTGACTTGATCTAAACCTACCTTTGAATCCAAAATAAATAAAATACTTTAAAAAACATCCCCAAGAACAGATTTATTTTTATTCTTCTTAAGACGGAGACCAAATATTATCTGTGTCTGGGAAACATTTTATTCACTCCAAGTACATTTTACAAATTTTTTTCAAATTTCCTGTTTTAAAAACCATGTAAAGGACAGGAGACGTGAAAGAAATTCATCAGAGAGGGGACTTCATCTTTTTTTCCACAATCCATTGAACACCATGTTGGCGTTTAAACCAGGGTTCATCGGAAGATGAAAGGTAGTTAATCACAGAGTATACTCCCATTTGTTTCACTTGATAATTATGCTGTATGGCTAATGTCTTTCAAAATTTTAACCAAAATACTGAAGCTTATGTTTATAGTTTATAATAAAATGTAAAAATAAATACAATTTCAGGGGAAAAATACCCTCGCAAGGCACTGTTAAGAGGTTTTAAAATCCAAATTATTGGAGTCGGTTTCTTTATCAGTTTTGGATGAGGGCGTGTCAGGCTACTGCACAAGCTTCAGCAGAGCCTATGGCTATAAATCAGAAATCATATCGATTTAAAGCGGGAGTTTGAGACAGAAGGAAGAGTAGATTAGTTTTGTTTGCTTTGCCTGTAGTCTTTGAAACAGACTGTAGGATCTACCAGGAAGTTTTAAGGCCTAATTTCTGACAGGGCAGTATGTCTTGTCCTAGCTTGTTCTTAATAAAGCTTCTAGCAGGAAACAACAAACAGAAATCTGCCAGTCGTATGGGCCACAGGTTACTTTAACATTTTTCGTCACACAACTCCGACTTCTACAAACTAAGGATGTTTATAGGTTGCCTTTCTATGTGCATTTCTATGGAAAGAGGAAACATCATTCAGTGAAATCTGTTAAATACTTTACTGTGAGAAACTTGTTTCCCATTACATGTTATTTACACTTGTGCTGAAGTTGTACTATGTGCACATGCAGAGTACACAAATACAGAAGCATTTGTTGGCAGTTGTGAAAACTAATAATAAACTTAAAGACTTCTGCTAAACAAGTGATGTGTTGCTATTAATATGTTGGGAGCCAGCAGTCCACACACTCACTGTTGTGAAACACATGTGCATGCATAGTTGTGCACAATAACTCCAGTGTTTGTCGACAGGTGATGCTAAAAATACATAGGTCCGATTGCGTGCACTAAAATCTGCACAAAAGGGCCTCAGTGCTCCTTCAAAAGAAACAAATGGCAACTATTAATACACGTGCACCAGCACTGATGCACTAATGCATGCGAATGCACCATCAACTGTCACACAAACAGACCCTGCTTATGCAAACACAAAGACCTGCTGTGTACGCTCAAAAGAACCAACTGCAGGCTATTAATATCTTTGGATGCATAGGATGGACCCACACAGGAGGATGAACACATTAGGAGATTGATACTCCAGCTGCTCGGAAGCAGAGGGACAGAATGTGCCCAGCAGCTGTTGATTCCTATAAACGTAAGGAAGGGGGTTTGCAGGGAGGATACTGCCAAGCACGGTGAGGTAACTGTCATGTTATGGTCCACAGCAGTATGAAAGATCTCTGTCTCTGCCTTTACATTGTGAAACTAAAGGTTTTATACAAATATATATATATATATATATATATATATATATATATATATATATATATATATATATATGCATGTGTTTGTGTGATTGTGTTTTCATGTATTTGTGCAACATGACAGATATTCTCTTGTTGATCTAATAATGCAAAACATCCTCAAAATACACATTGATGTTTTCATCTGGTAGCACTTAATCCTATATTTAACTTGAACTTAACTCTTTGTGTATTCCAGCCAGAAAACAATCTCTCCATATTTACGTTTTCTCGTCGAAAGAATTACTGCTGACAGAACATCTGTGAATCTCTCGAGCTGCAGTGAGGCCATTCAACCAAAATAGCAGCTTCTGCTTGCCTAAATGAACCTAGAGGATGTTATGGTGCAGACTAACTTTAGAAACAGGAAGTCACTGTTTCTGTGTGAGTGTGTGTCTTTGCTTGGGTGTGCATGCACACACCAGCGAACTCTAAACCTGTGTGTTTGTTGTGCGTGTGCACATGTGCGTTAGTGTTCATGTGCTGCTGCGCTGGGCCCACAGAAAGAGGATGATCGTGTGAAACGAATATGCTATTACAGAAACCAGAAGTTTGCCTCCTGCTATTTTTAGCTCGACAACGCTTAAAGGAGAGACAGAAAAGCTAGCATGCAGATCTTATCAACCTGTTCTTCTTTATTTCTGCTAGATTTTCCTGCAGTTATGTTTATTCTTATATTTTTAGAGCTCAGCTGGTAAATGGATGTTACACTTGAAAAAGCCAAATCCACAGTAAATACTCTTGTAAAGTAGTGTTGAAATTCTCTTGAAGAACACTTGGTAATATGATAGGAAGTAATCATGAGTGCCTCAAATCCCTCAGGGTGAATGAGGATGAAATCTTATCTGCCGAGTTGGCTCTTTGAATGCGGAGTGCAGTGACCAAGCTGGTTTTGTGTCAAGTCATACGTCATGAGTCACGGTGAAACTTTGCCCTCAGATACATCATTAGTGCCCAAACTCCAGGTGTTTGGTAAGCATTATTCTGACAGACTCTTCCAAGGATGATTTTAGATCTCATTTAGGTGTCTTTTTTTAATGCCTCAAATAGTTAGAAGCTGCTGTTTCTGATGCATGAAAATCATTTCAGTTCCAAGTTGAATCAGTCAATCACCCTGCTTTTTTTCCCCCATGTGTGCAACCAAAAGCTTGAATCTTTTGCAAACAATTCTCTAATTGTTTTACAGAAATCCCACAACTTTTATACAATGCACCTTAAAGTCAACATCCACAGTTTGTCCCGTTGTTCACAGTTTATAGAACTCTCTAACAGTCGGGACAGAAAAAGACCCGTTGTAGTTTCTTTCTTTGTAAAAACATGCCGCAGGTGTTCCTTTTCTGACTTTGAGATTATTTCCTTTCAAAGCGGATGATTGTTTGTTGCTTGTGTGTGTTTCTGTGGATGTGAAAGTGTTTGCATACTATCTCAGTCCCCTCCACCACCACTTGTCTACTGATTGCTTGATTTCGTTTAGAAGACGTTCTTCTGGTAATTCACACTGTGCTGCTGTGACTGGTTCTTCCTGACATATCTTTATTTTGTGGTGTTGGAAAGAAAAAAAAACATTTAAGGCAAAAAATAAACAATCAACATTACTGAATACTGTAAAGTCTGAAAATTTAAATTCACTCTATATTCATTTCTTAGAAATTGTGGTTGATATGTTTGTGTAATGTGATGCTCCAAAAATTCTGATGTTTTTGCTCTCACACAGACATGCTGCTTCACTTTTACTTTCTCAGTATAAATACAAACATATTTTTGGATGTCAGGCCAAATCTGTTGACCAACTTTCATTCTGAATTCTACGAAGTGTTTTTGATTTGCAAATCAGTCTGCTGTTATTGAGTGTCCACCTGTTTTCACCGCTGAGTGTCGGTCCCATGCAATGTTCAGTAATTGCGTGGGAGTGTTTTCTGTTTTCAGGGGAACTCTCTTGTCGACGTCAAACACATTTCTTTATTTCTGTTTCACAGTCTGTGTAACTGTAAAACAATGAGAGCTGTGTTTTCTATGCTGCAGCAGGGTGACACCAGAATTGATAACATCTAAATAATATTTCTTTTTTTCCTAAAGGAAATGAAAGGTTTTGTTGAGAATGAATCACACAGCAGCGATGACCTTAGCAGCTCTGATCTCATCACAGAAAATTTGCTAGGTGACAGTAATATTTGCCTTCGCTCCATCATTTTCTCCATCACTGTTCCCCAAGGGGAGCAAGGTGTTTCATTCAATGCACCATATCTACACTTTTGTATCAATACGGGAACATGCCTTTATACATTTCTTAGTTTTAGGTTTCAGTTGGTTTTATATTACCTGTATGTTTGCATATTATGGGCCTTTGCCAGGTTTCACTTTTTCTAGCTTCTTTTTCTTACTATTATTAGCCCTCTGGTCAGTTCTGTCTTTGTAGCTCAGACCATGAGATTATATTTGTCCCCCAATGCCACGGCTGGAGTTCTTGCACCAAAAAGGGTTTTTATTTATAGGTTTGTAGATTCAACCTTTGCACTACTGTGCTACATATAGAAAATGTGTTTTTGTTTTGTTAAGATGCAAAAAAAGTTTTTTTTTGTTGTGTTTTGTAATGGTTAAAACAAAAAAAATATATATATACACAGCTCAAATCTCCAGCATCCAACCTATAACCCATATTTCTTTTGTTTTCTCTCATTTGCACCTCCTTTGTTAAAAACAAGAAGCTGTTTATTTTTCTCCCTGAAAGGAAAATGCAGAGAAAAAAGCTTTGGAGAGGCGTCTTTAGAAAAAAACTCAATGGAAACGGAGCAAAGCTGCGTTTGAGAATAAAGGATTGCTATCCTTATCATGATTGTTTACAGCTATAACACATTGTTGCTTTTCTGACAAACTTTAAATGTCTAAATATGTGCTAAATTATTCATGCCCTGAGAAGTTGTGTTTTTGTGCGAAGTCACAACCACAGATTTCTATGTTACACTTTTAATGTGGTTGACAAACTCAAGACATAAATGATACTCTGGTTATTAAACATGTTTGACTGCAGCCCTTTATTACTGAGTAATGGGGTGTAATTTATTCCCAGTATACGAAGGACATAAAAGAGGGTAAAAGAACAGCTGTTGGGGTCAAAGTTGAAAGTCCTTTTATTTTCTTTTATTATGAAAAAAGGGGTTGCGGACCCCCTCTTGAAGACCTCCGCATTAGAGGAAAGAAAGCAGAAAGCTCTGGATAGGATTAAAGTGGGCTTCATTGCAACATCCAAAAGTGGAAAAGAATATGCCTAACCTTCCAGGAAGTAAACATGCGCTTACACTGAAAGGCTCAGAAAAACCAACAACAGACTGACTCAGGGGGCGGAGATGCACATCAGGTGAAACAACGTCTCTTATTCTTTTGCTGCAGTATGTGGGTCTTAAAACTAACCACACATCACACTGAACACTGCCCCTACTGTAGCTTTAAAGCACAGTGGTGGCTTCATGATGCGGGGGGGACACAGCAGGAACAAGGAAGCTGAAGTAGAAGATAACTAAGGCTACATTCAGTTTAGAGCAAATTTATAAAACTGAGTTTTTTCAAAAGGTCAAGCTCTGGAGGTGCAAAGCTGATCGACACACTTAAAATTAATTGAAATACATCCTGTTTGTGGTTTTTAATTTTGACATTTTTTTTTTTTTTCTGAAGACATGTTTTATTTTTTAGGTAATTCTTTTTTTTCCTTGGAAAATGTACAGTTTTAACATTTAAAATACAGTAGAAAATTTGTTAAAAGTTGAAGACTTAAACTAAAGCTTCTTCCAGTGTCTCAGCTCAGCTCATCATTTCTCTTTTGTCCCCTTGTATAGTGGATGTGACCCTCAGCAGTGAGAGCTGACTGCCCGTGCGTGGGGTCAAACCCATGGATCTGACTGTGACACACAGGTTATTACCTCAACGCCCCGATTCGGCCATGCTGGCTCCACAGCCTTCTTTCTACTTGGAGCACCTCGCCACTCAGCATTGCCCTCAGTTTTCCCAGAACCACTTGCTGGTAAAGAAAAACTCTCAGCGATTCCAAGCATGAGTGAAACAAGGGATCGGATGAATATGTGTAGCGATCAAACATTACAACGCAGGATTTCTGTTTTACAGAAACAAGAAGATGAGGATGATATATATGTTTTTTTGTTTTTTTTATTTAGCAATATTAACATCTTAAATTGCAAAAAGCCCAGTTTAATGCAGAAAGACCTCCTCCCTCATTAACCACAGGAAGAAGGCAGCTGCTTTCACCACAGGCTGTACCTCGGCTTTAAACTCAGCAGATATGAGCAGCAATCAGGTCAAAATGTCGACAGGCCATTTCCTCCTCGTTTCTGATTGAGCAGTAAACAGAGTTTACATTTTGCTACTGTAATGGTGTGCAAACGTGTCACCTCTCCTTTATGTAAATCTGTTATGTATTACCCTAAAAGGCTGAACCTGTGGTAACATTTACGATTTTATTTGTTTTCACAGTATAGCACTGAAGAAAGGCAGAGAAAGATGGAGGGGGAGAAAAGAGAAGACCCGCAGCAGCTGATGCAGAAGAATAAAAATGAGCAGAGTGAGTAGAGTGCTTTCGTCTTCAGATCCTTTATAAATGGTTTTAAGATTGACAGGCTGCTTATCTAAGTCATCACACAGTCTACAGTGTTTTCTCTGCAATGAAGGGGATTTCCACCACCGCTGCCATATATGATAGTATTTCAAAGAAATTAACAACACAAAAAATTGCACAATCCCATCAAAGGAAAAAGGCAGAAGTAACAAATCGTTTTGCGTTGCGAAACCCCATATTGTTTTTTTTTTAGTGCTAAAAATTGTATGTGAGGTATATATTTTTAAATGTCCCAAAAAAATAAGAACTCGCTACACTTGTTTCTCTGTTTGGTAGGTGCGGGAGCCAGCAAACATGTTAGGCAGCTCCTGCGGGACCATATAATCATGAAGAAGCAGCCTTCTCCCAGCAGGATTCATGACAACTACTGCAGCACACCTCAAGGATACAGGTGAGACTGGCATCCATGCTTGTTAAAAGTATTATTTGTAAAGTTCTGCTTCTCAAGTTTGATCAAATGTTTCTGACAAGATGACATACATTGCACTGTTCCTGAATGTAAACATTTTGTCATCATGCAACCACAAACTTCAAATAAACTTTAAACCCCCTAATAGGTATTTCTAAATACCTATTCTTTGCCACGAAATACTAAATCATGCGCATGGAGTACATTATGTGGCCCTTATAAGAGCAGTGTTGCTTTGTTAAAAGCATTTGGGAGTTTAACCTTACCTCCCTTTTTATAATTCAATCTTTCCATGTCTAACGTCACACATTTTCCCATCTACATCCATCCTTGGTGCAGCGCAGCACTGTCTACATTTTACGACAAACACCTGCTGATTGGCCCGTCAGGGTTTCACTGACTCCTGGTACCAGAGAATCCACTTCCAAATCTCCCTTTTTCAGCTATAGAAACCCGTGATGCCCAGAACTTTAAAGGGTGACCTATAGGCTTCACCTTTAGAGCCCTTTGGTGGTGGGTTAAAGGCAGGTCAGGATTGAGTCTATATACATCCGCTCAGAACACAAACAAAGAATTTGCTCACACAGTCTGTGTTCACCATCTCCAAATATGCGTTTTGATGCTTCCTGAACAACCTAGAAACAGAGGAAATTATCTCCGGTCAAGTCAGAGCCAGAGATTGCTGCTGCTGAGGATGATAAAGGCAAAGGTTTTAAACTCTAACACTAAGACAAGCACGACTATATAAAACTACTGAGAAATAACTGGATTGTGCATAATGATGCATCAAAACAAGCCCTGTGTGCGTAAAGCTCTACTTAATGATCTAGAAATCATTCGGTGGTGTTTAAGGCTCCAAGTCATCTTAGGCAACAGGTCATATTAGTTATTTCCTGTCATTTTAAAGCTGTTCCCTCTTAAAGAGAAGGTCCTATCTCTTCTCTTTCTCCTCTGCCTGCATCTTCTCTAGATAGGGATCATAATCACATAAACATATTTGCATCCTGTCCTCCTTCAATTGTAACTTAAGCTGAAACGTGAAATGTTCAAGACAAACACCAGTTGGACAGCAGCAGGTGTTATTTTACAGCACAGTCTTCCACACATCGGTACGTCAGATTATCATTCCAACCTGGCTGTCAATATATTATTTCAGCGCCTCATTAATGAGAAATCCTTTCAAAGCCAGGCTGATCAGAATCTCCCTATAGATTCTCCTACTACTAAAATAAAACTGCATCCGACTATCCTTGTCTATCATATCCGTTTGTTCCTGTAGGAAGATTATGTTTTAGTATTTAGCACCCTTATGCTATGGCTAAAAATAAGTTCATTGTCCAGCTAATAAGTCCAATAAGTCCAAAAATAACTCCAGGGAGAACTAATTAGTATTTCTTGGCCACAAAGTAGTATTTTGTGGGAATGAATAGGTATATTTTCTTTCCCATGTCAGTTCCCGAGCTGTTTAAGAAGTTAACTAATTAGTAAATAGACTCATTAGGAACCCCTGATGCTATGGAGGGAAAATATTATAAAGCCAGAGCCCTGACTTTGAGCAGCAAGTTGAGAACTGTTAGCTTGTTAGAATCAGAAACTAAAATGGTCACACAGCCTGGATGTCTGACCTCCTGACACTTTTAAACATTGCAAAACACGGTGTGTGACTAAAAATAAAGGATTCGAAATACATCATGGCAGTTTAAAGCTAAGGGGAAAGTAACGTTTATCAGAGTCATGGGAGATTCATAAAGTTAGATACACAAGGAAACCAGGTTAGAAGCTGCATAAGACCTTAGACTTAAGGACTTCCAGTATGATCTTCACCCTACAGCGGAGGAGAGTTAAATATTAAAGAAATGCTCTGAAGGTGTTTGGGAGTGGAGATCAAGTTGGGCAAAAGTTTCATTGTGAATAGGTGTTTGCTACTTTGTTCATTCTGAGCTGTTATAAATTAATGTAATCCTTTTATTTCTTCTTTCTTATGTTCAATGTGTTGTTAAAAAGTCAATAAACAACTAACAAAAGGAACGTGCAAAAATGTTAGTAAGGGTTGGCTGTTGACGTACTGTATGCCAATGTTCTTATATCCCTTTTTTAAAATCAGATTTGAAATTTTTTGTAAAATTTTAAATTTGACATGGTAGCAAACCCCAGAAAATAAAAACTATGTAGTATTTATAAATACATATAGAAATGTCTTTAAAAATATGACTAAATACAGTTATTTCTGTTTAGATATTAACTTGCACTATTGATGTTACTGATATTATAAGCAAGATCTATTTAAAAACTCCTTCCTTCTAGGTTTTGCTGTTGGTTTATTGTTGATTTTAAGCACATTTAATATTGTATTTAAATAAATAACTCAAAATATAGTGATGCACTTTAAAGTCCAGATTATCCATTCCCAGTTTCTGTTATAGACATGCTGCATGTACCTCAGAGGAGGTGCAGCAGGTAAAGTTATTCACTCACCTAATTCTTTGGTTCTAGTTTTTACTGCCTGGACTTTCCAACTGGTTTCCTCCCAATTGGAAATTATACACTAGCTAGTGTCACTTTGTTAAATAAAACCTTTGAAATATACTGGCATTAGTTGGTGTAAAGTGACAAAATGCTAAAGGTTCAGTAGAATTCAGTATGTTTTAAAAACATGGTTTCTCCATACCTGCCGGTGACTGAAGCTATGCATCTGATGTTGTTTAGGTTGCCTAGGCCACCAGTCTCTGACATGTCCCTGAAGCATGTACCCACACCCTCTGACCAGCGTAAGGACCTTTCCCTCCGAAGAACAGGTGAGACTCCTGTTTGTGTTGGTGACTGTAGTTGCTACCCTCAGGTTAAAACTTTTTTTTTGGAGAAGAAGAAGCTTGTGATTTTCCATCTCACAGTGGAATCTGTACTCTGAGGGAATAATGCTTCTGCATGATACCATAAACTTCCTCTTAATGAATTCAGTTTCTACATATTCTGGGCAAAGAAGGTTAAAATGCCTGAGAGAATCAGTACAGGTTTATGTGGTTTTTGAGTTTGAATGGATTAAGTGCTGAGCATCAGAGCCACAGGGCCTGAAAGCAATTTACCAGTCATTATATCAGAGGCAACAATGAGTTACAAAGCAGTTATATAACTTTAACTAAAATATGTGTAAAATGAACTGTGTGAGAGTCCTGAGCTCTTCTTCTTCACTGCATGAATTAAAGTGGGAGTGGTTCCTTTTTCATACATTTCTGAAAGTACACTAACCATTCTTTTTTTATGTTGCCCTAAAACCTTTAACAGAGACACACACACCCGTGCTTTAGTTGGCACACCGACAACACAAACATAGCTTTTATCTGAGCTAAGCCTGCTATTGATTGATTACTTTGTTTGGTTTTATTGGAGAATGCCCAAAGTAAACATGGATGATTTTGAGTATTCACTAGCACTGAAGTATTTGAACAGTTCCCTTGATCTTGATTCTGTCGCTGTTGTTTTACCCTTGTGTGTATGTATTTGTACAGTTTCTGAGCCCACACTGAAGTGGAAGTTGAAGAAACTGATCTCTGCGAGGCCTAACCCACTGCAACGAAAGATCAGCGCCCCTCCGGCTGTCAAACATAGGACAGAACCTATGGGTACGAACGTTCAAGTTTACCTCCCTTTAGCTTAGCCTTTTGTTCTTTTAATCTTACACATTTCTTTGGTTGCTCTGTCTTTGGTTTATCATGTTTATCTACGCCGCCAGCAACATTTATTTGGAACCCTACCAAAAACATGTAAAAATCCCTTGAGCTTGACCATCAGCATAATAACACAGTAAAAATATTTGATGATGTTTAATGACATTTTTTTTCAGTGCAGGAATTTTTTTTTTTATCAATTTCAGAAAGCAGTTGTCTTTACACTAAAAGATTAATTGAAGATAAATCGTCTTGATGTTCATTTTCAAATTGAACGGAGATTTCAGTGATTTCTAGTTCTAATCTATGACTTCCTGATACATTCGTGTTGATTTACCTTTAATTTAGTTCCTGGTCACTAGGCTGGACGAAGACACATATATACCTTAGCATTCTGCACAGCTGCACAATTGTTACAGGGGTCCAAAAGTCTCAAAGCTCACTGCTTTAACTACAGCAGAGAGTTAAACAGCATCATCCCTTGATGCCCAACAGTTGGTTTAGAGTGATGAACATTTCCATGTAGCATTTGCTCAACTCCAATGTAATCAAACTGGAACTGGGATCAAATGTGTTTCCTCTAAATGTTAGGATTAGGAGTTGGAAAATAACATCATAATAAACCGTGAAGTATGGTGGAGGACCTGGGGTGCTGTGGGCCTGTTTCTCTTCTCAGGCTCTTAGAATAATTAAATGAATGTTCAGTTTTTATTTCACTCCTTGGAGAAAAAGTCCTGTTTTACACAGATTTTCTCTTTTATTGTAAGTTTATATTTTAATGTGGATAGTAATGTGTTTTGTTTTTTTTTCCCTTTATTCTGTCATCCAGACTCCTCTCCAAGCAGCAGCAGCACGTCAGCATCAGGCTGTAGCTCACCAAACGAAAGCCTCATGTCAGACAACGGCTCCCTGCCAAGGGCTCCTGAGGTGAAGCCACTTTTTTATGTTTCAGATAGGGTTGTGTTTTTTTCCTTTATAAGTCAACAACTAAAAATGTACTTGATTTCATTTAAATATCAAAAATGCCGCCGCATCAGTTACTTGATCACATTAATTATAGAGGAAAGCTGTTATTTTCTGAAGCTTTAGAGGCGTGTTTTTCTTTGTATCTACTCTAGTTTATGAATGAAAAAATCTGAACTTGAAAAAATAATAATTCATTATTTGTTGAACTCAGCAGGTTTGCTTCTGATAGAGAGAACTAAGAAAACATGATGACTCATTGTACAACACATTTCCTTTGAGGCCTTTGTGAAATCTTATTACATTTTATCTGACTGAGCTTTTTGACACAACTCCTTTCTCAACCAGTGAGAAAACAGTGTCAGTGAAATATGTTCACAATGTGGGGACTGTTGCCTTATATTGTAGCCATGTTTTTTTGTTTTGTTTTTTTCAAGTGATGCAATTATGTTTCTTTTCCAGCTGCTTGAATGTGAGAGAGATGAAGTTGTGGGATCTGTGTAGAATTTAGGTGGGAAAGGGATTATTATCAGACTCAATAATTAAGACTTCTGCTTTTTCAGTCAAAGAGGGTGCTGATGAAGAACAATAATTTGGCACACTTTGCTCTGTCTAACAACCACGCTGCTATGCACAACATCACTGCTGGACTTCCTGCACAGGTGAGCAAACAAAAATATTTGTATTCCTTCAGTGTTCAGGATTACAAAACCATCAACAATTTACCTGAACTTTGTGTCAGATTGTTTTAAGTGAAAGAGCAACAGAGTCATTGAAAATCTAAAAGTGTTGTTTTTAGTCTCTTTTAATCTGGTGCCCATCTGATTTAAATATAAGACAACCAGCTCCTCTTTATTTACATAATCATTTCACCAGTGTAATATTTCACATTAGTGAGAAAAAAGCATCCTTAAGACCACAGCGAGCCCGTGGAAGTAGTTGCTCCATTCTGATAAGACTCACCATCCTCCAGGACAGTCACTTTAAACATAAAGCCAGCACTACTATTAAATCTTTTAGTTGAAAGCATTTTTATGTTATTATGACAAAAAGTCAAGACCTAAATGAAGTTCGCAATCTGTGGTAGGACTTTTAAATTGTTCCTACATGCTATCAAATCAACATAATTAAATCATTTAAACACACTGACTTCATAATTACCTGCTACTTTGTGCTTCTTGTGACATTCAAACAAATAACAGTGAGTTCACAGTGTAGCCGGTCTATCCTCACTCGGCTACTTCACACATGTTACAACAGCATGACAAGTTTGAGGGGCATTTGTTTCCTTCTGCTGTGATCAGATACAGTAGAAATAAACACAATATTATCACTGGTTTCTTATTAGTTTCTCTAAGGTTGATGCATGTGAACCAAATGGCTTTCACTTTCCGCCTGACCTTTTGGTGACAGTGAAATATACACGTCAAGTAGTCTCCCAGACCATTAAACCCTTGGTGTTTCCTCTCATCAGCCACTCTGCTAAACTGCGTAAAACTGCAACCATAATGAACATGTAACTGCTTGCACTGCTAAAGCATTTCTAAGTTTTTAATTCTCTTACCCAACAGACTGAAATAGCAAAACAAGTGACTGTATCAGATCTGCAATCTGTCATCCTACCTTTGCAGGGAAGCGGCCCAGCTGTATCTCAGCGCTTCATCGTGATTGAACCACACATGAGGCTGATGCGGCCCCAGCTAGTTCCTCGTGAGTCTCACTGTTTCTAAAGTACATCTGTATACATAGAGCACAGCATGCAGATGCAGAAGTGTAACTGCTGACATTTATTTAATCACATTTGTTCATTTATAAATATATTTATTTAGATGTAAGAAGGTCAAACTGGAATTTTATGTTGAAAGCATTTGTTGTAAACCACATATTTGCATCCTGGAAGTAGTGGGTAACTGCTAAAGCTTGAAAAAGAGCAGCATGAAAGAAAAGCATACTGAAGAGAGCAGAGAGCTCTACTGATTTTTGCAAGCAAAACTTGGGATATATTCCTACGGGACATGTAGCCCATGAGTTTTAATGGTGAGCTTGAGCTGCCAATAAGCCATGGTGATCTTTGTATCCGTGGATGCTTTGAAGGAGTTACAAGACACACAGGCATTACTGTATCCATTCAGGTTTTGCAAGTAGGGGTTTTATTTACAGTGTTATAAGATTTCACCTGATTTCTCTTTTTATTATTTAAATCCTTCATGAATTTATCTAATTTCGTTTTAAAGTTTTTATTTTTATGTGATTAGAGGATATGAACTTTCTAGACGTTTAGTAATACATGTGCTAAAAGTCTTCCGGAGTAGTTTTCATTTCCAATCTGAGACTGCAGTAGACTGGCACATCTGTCTTGTCCTGTTTCTTTTAAATACAAGAGCGCCATCTACTGGCTTGAAATTAGTGATGGAAAAAATCATTAATGTGGTATTGCAGTATCATGTTTTGTCAAACTGTCCTGTCTTGACAATTTCCCTTACAAGCTGTTTTTGTTTAGAACTGTATTCTCCTTTTTTCTGTTTGTTTGTTTGTTTGTTTGTTTGGCAAATCTTTCTGTTATTATTGTACCTTTAGTATATCCATACCCAACAATCCCCTTAAAATTGCTACTTTCACCTTTGTCTTTTTTTTCTCTCTTCTTGTTTTCAGTTCCTGGTTTGAGTACCTTTCCTCAGCAACAGCATCCTCACCTCTCCTGTCCATCCAGAAGAGAAGGCCTGGTTGCTTTGGGTTCCCACCGACCTGTGGAACGAGCACATTCAGAGCCACTTCCTTACAGCCACTCAGTCTTGCCCCTGCATGCAGCCCATTACTCACATACCCACCAGCAACTCGCCCAGATATACCACAAGGCTGGATTAGAGCGGTATAAGCTCGCTACACATCTGAGCAAGGTGAGAATGGGAAGGCGGAAGCATTAGTGTGCTTCATTCAGCTATCAGATAAAAAAAACGAAGTAGTTTTGAAAACGATTTCTGTCCCTTGAGCTTTTCTTTTATTTCACACTTTCTCAAGTTCACTGTATTTTTTTTTTTCATTTAAGTCTAAACATTCTGGCATGATATGCATTCGATCCCCTTTATTTTGATACCCTGAAAATATAATTCAGCTTAAACAATGCACCCATAATTCACCATATTAATTCAATTTATTTAATTACATATAAGGATCTAAATCAAATTCAGAATGCAAATCTTATCTTGCAACTTTAGTGTTTGAAGAAAGATAAAATAATGAACAATCAGCTTAATGTGTTGGAATGCATCAGTCAAAGTCTAGGCTTTATTCATTCAATGAATTAGAAAAAATATATTTTTAATAGACGCTTTCAATCCAGTGTGGCTGAGGTTAAAGGACAGGCAACAAGTTCAGTTTGCACACCTTAAAGTATTAATTTACTTGTTATAAGCTACTTTAGGAGTCTATAAAATAAAATACCTTTACGATGTAACATAAAAAATGTAAAGAAAAATGGGGAGCAATGGCAATTATTTGGGAACTAAAAAAGTTAATTTATTTCCAGGAGGCTACGTGTGATTGTTAGCTATATATGACATATTGTATTGTCAGAAATATATGACATTATTCTTCTTTTTTTCAGATTGATATTTTATTGAATTTTTTTTTTATCCATTTTAAAGAGACATTTTGAGGGTTAAATAGTGTAAAAGTTGTGTTTTGAATTAGCTGAATGTCACACTCATAGAGAAATGCCGTCTGACACAGATTCCTTCTGAGGACATGGACCCAGAGGAGACCGGATCAGCATCAGGTTCTGGGACAGGGTCTCTGTGCGGCTCTGAAATGGGATCACTGTGTGAAGATGGCCACCGCAGGAGAGAAAGCTCCGCCAGCACAGACTCAGTATATGAGACAGAGTCCATCACGTCCTCTAGGGACAGCTTGAATGAGACATCACATTCTATCAGTCAGGTATTTATGGCAGCTCATGTGGAAAAAAAAAAATACACACATTTAAAATGAGTTGTTGGTTTTTTTTGTTTCCAATGATGCGGGGAAATTAGTTAAAAGGTTCTGTTAATGTACATTTTTCACTTAAACAATTTATCATATATAGACACCTGGAGACTGATTAACCTGCTGTGTGTCGTCCAAGCCTAAAATGTGCTTCCCTTCAAAAGGAATAAGAAGCCTTAAAATGTTTGACCAATAGGGGGCACTGTTGCTTTAACAATGCAAGCAGCGATACACTTTTCCTCATTAGGTTCTGTTGAGGACAAGTAAAATGAAATTGACCATATTATGATTCATTTCACCAGCTGGAGGTATCGGGGTGTTTTATTTAGTTTGCTCAATGTGTTTTTGCCATGTCCCGTTGATATTAATGGTGTATCACTTCCTCATCTTTTCCTAAAACACTTTTCTGCAAAAATCAGAGGCAGGTAATCCTCAGACCAGCTTTCCAGCCAGATGCACTGGGAGTTCCTACCATACTGTGGCCTCACCAGTCTCACCCGCCTGTGATCCGGAGCCGTTCTCTACCACCCTCCACCTCCCTGACTCCTACCTTACATGCAGCCGCCGTCATACCGTCTCTGTCACTGTCCAGCCCTGCCACAGAAGCCAAGCTACGTTTTACAACAGGTGAGTCAAAAGCTGATTCAGGTATGGTTTTTATTCAAGTATTTTAAAGGACTGGAGCGTGATTAATGTAGAAAATGTTGGTTCATAAAGCATGTTTATTTGTGTGTGCCTATCCAGGTTTGGTTTATGATGTTCAGATGCAGAAACATCAGTGTATTTGTGGAGATAACAGCTGCCACCCCGAGCATGCTGGGAGGATCCAGAGCATCTGGTCCAGACTGCAAGAGAGAGGGCTTAAGAGCCAGTGTGAGGTAGGAGCTTTGCCCATTTGTATAATGTAAGAAGAGGAAATAGCTGCCTGTTTTGTGTATTTATAAAACCTCTATTTCTGTGTTGAAGACCATCCCCAGCAGAAAAGCCACCCGTGCAGAACTTCTATCCATCCATTCAGAAAACCATTTGTTAATATTGGGCAACAACAGGATAAATGGTAAGATCATTTATAGCTCAGAAGATTTTATTTCTATAACTCTTTTTCGCTGTGCAGTGCAAAAGTGGCATATTTTGAGTTTGTTCCCATTTTTTTCCATTACACCCACAAACTTTAATGTAAGGTAAATATTGCGTATATATGGCAAAGTACTGCTTGAATATGAAGCAGAATATTATGGTATCTTTCGATTAGCTTTGATCATCAAAAGATATACATTTATGGTTATTTATTCTAGCTAGAAAAGCTGGAGCTCAGTCAGATTGAATGGAAAGTGTCTCTGAATCTTATTTTTAAAGCTTTTAGTGTGGGCTTTGACTGGACCATTCCAACACATGAATATGAAGGATCTGGCTTTTGCTGCATGTACAGTTGTTCTGCTAGAAGGTGAACTTCCAGCCCCTTTCCCACTGGCCGAAAAACCCGTTTACACCCGGGAACAATCAAGTTGTAATAGCAGTGGGAAAAATTCACTCAGATGACTTGGCTTGGTTAAAATCACCTCGGCTCTTATCAGCATGCTGTGGGAACCCCAGACCCAGATTGACCTGCCAATTGATGTGATACCATTGAGCACAGCGTAGGGATGTCAACACAGCACACCAGTCGCTTCTGATCTAACAAGCTGAAACAACTCTGTTTGTATTTGATAAACATGGAGCAGCTCTGATAACAGATGAGAGAGATTTGGACAGAATAGGAGCTAAACAATAAAGCTCACTTTCTACAACCATTCCATGTTGCTATCCATTGTTTACTTTCCTGATTTTTATAGCACTGGTGATGGGGCGTGCTTTGGTGGTGCAGTAGTTAGCGCACACGACCCACATATGGAGGCCTTAGTCCTCGACGCGGGCCACCCGGGTTTGAATCCGGCCTGTGGTCCTTTCCCGCATATCTCTCTCATACCCACTTTCCTGTCAGCCTTCTGTCCATAAAAAAAAAAGCCACTAGTGCCGTAAAAAAAAAAAAGTCACATATAGCAATGGTGACTTCATCAACGCTAACCCTGCATGATGGTGTCTAAGGACATGCTTCAATGGAGGGACAGAGGCCACCCAGCTGGGGGAGCTAAATGCCGATTGTTACGGGATTGACTCGGTTTGAAAAACCCGGGTTAACCCGCTGCTTTAGGTGGGAAAGAGGCTTTTCACAAGTTTCGTTCTTAGTGCTGCTGTCCTTCTAGTCAAACTTTGATCAACACTCCTTGTTTCAGTAGGTCAGCTCAGCATGAGGCTACCACTACTATATTTCACAGCTGTGGATCTCTAATGATCTCAGTTAGAATGAGCATCAGCATCCTGCAGCTTCTCTGAACACTTTTCCTCTTTGGCCTCAGTGCAATTAAACATCCGCGTATTGTTGCTTCAAGCTGAGGGATTTTCTCATTTGTTAAATTTGTCAATTATTCAAAGCTTGGAATATTGTTTTATACCCTAAACATGCTTTAAACTTCTCTAGAGCTGTATCCGAGATCTGTCTGCAATGTTCCTTTGTCTTCATGAGGTTTTTTAAGGAACCCTGTCAATAAAATCAGTTTCAATTTGTTTTTATCTTTTCAACCCACCTCACAATAATGCACTACTTCCTGCTGCACTATCCCCCCAAAAAGAATCATTGATGTTTATGATCTGTTCATAACGACTAAATGTTATTTATTTCTCCGCAGGACCACCGCTTTTTGTGATCTTACCATGTGGTGGGATAGGGGTGAGTCCTGCAAACACACACCAATACAAAGACACACAAATCACTGATCTGATTTAAAACTCCAGTCATGTGGGAATATTTCCACTTATCTAATTGCATTACTGAACAGCAAACATTACATGGCTTATTATGCCTCATTACACAATCTAGGTAATGATACTACCAATTGCTCATGCTATTGTTTTTGGCTGAGATAACCTTAAAACTTCAAAAATCCAAGTTTCCACAATGGTCAGAGAGAGAGTAAAAAAACATAAGAAAATGTACAAGTAAGGTGCTGAAAATATGTTGTTTTTTTGAGGGGGACAAAGGAAGTGGATGGAGAAGAAATACAATGATGCTATGCTCAAAGCAAATATCTGAAGGGGGAGGGGTGGCAGTTGATAAGAGCACCGATGTGCCTGGATTTCCGGTCTTTAGCTGCTGGAGTGAAGAGAGGTGATTGGAACAAGATGGCCAACCTCGTAAAAAAAAGAAATTCCTATGATTTCAGTGTTTCCCAAGCAGCTTAGCAGACCGCCAGCAGAGATTGGTTAGAAAGTTTGGGATACCATAGATACACAGAATAATACGCAACAAAAACATTTATTTTATTATTAAAATAATCTTATCATTAAATCTTCTAAATGTGAACAACAATTTTGTTAGACAGCTATTTAAGTTGCTATTTTTATGAGATATGATTAAAAGTAAAGAGATTTTTTTTCTATGACCAAAAAACTTGATCTAATTAAAAAGCTTTTGATCAGTTGCTTCTTATCAATTAATCTGCTCAGTTTATCATGTAGAAAAGGCTTCAAAATCACAGGAAGGAGGAAGTTCTTTGATGTTTTTGAATACAAATGGGAATAAAATCTGATATATGATGCATGTTTTCCATTGTTTTTCCAACAGGTTGACATTGATACAGTTTGGAATGAGCAGCACACAGCAGCTGCTTCTCAAACAGCTGCAGGGTGCATCATAGACCTGGCCCTGAAGGTGGCACAGGGAGAGCTAAAGGTAGGCCTCCATATATGCTTAGCTTCAGGCAGGAGTTGATAATAATGAGGAAGAAGCTGTATCTAAAAAAACAAAACAAAAAAAAAAAAACAATGCATTTTGCCAAAACCGCAATAAACCTTTGTTAGAATCCTGTGGAAGATATCTAAGATGTTTACGATCTTGAAACTTATTAGGTAGAAGAAAAGAAAATAAGTTTTTGAAAGATTTTTTTTAAGCTACTGGCCTTTATTGATTAATAATTTGAAAATAAAGAGGTTGGACAGAGAAAGAAAAAAAAAGAGCAAACCTCTGCATACTGAGTCACCCAATGCATATTTAGGAAAAAATTTAACATTTTGGCCAATTTAAATATTTTTGATTATCCTATCAGTATTATTAGATCGATATAGATATCTCTACTTTTTGAATTAGTTTTTAGAGGAGTTACACTTCAGTCAGAAGTTGATTTTCACCAGTTTATCATCCATCATTTAAATAGATCTAAAAAGCCAAAGTTTTGCATTTCTTTATGTAGTAATTAGTTGTTTCAACAATTTGCCCTGAGTTTGTTTTCCAGTTTGCAGTATTTTCTTATCTTATTCGACCAGAGAGCCTTTTTACCTCCGTATGTTTACTGTCTGCCCTTCATGGCTCAGTCAAAAGATGATTTTCACTTCTAAGTTTATCATCCATCATTTAAATAGATCTAAAAAGCCAAAGTTTAGAATTTCTTTATGTAGTAATAAGTTGTTTCAACAAGTTGGTTTGTTTTCCAATATCTCTCAGAATGGTTTTGCGGTGGTGAGGCCCCCTGGACATCATGCTACTCGTTCCTCACCGCTGTAAGTACAGGAGCATAAACACACATACACACAAACAAGGCTAAGGGGGGCTGCAGAGAGTCTTTTATAAATCAGCAACATTATACCTCTGAAGGAGAAAAGGAGAGAGCGGGTGCCTCAGTCTGTGTTAATGTATGCGTGGTGTGCGTACTACCTGCCTGATGCCCGGGGCGATTTCCCTCCTCCACTTTTTCTTTAACGCTTCCAAGACACAAAGCAACGCACCTCAAAGGAAGACGTGTAACCGCCATGTGTCCATGCACCCTGCACATGTGCTGTGTGTGGATATGTGTGGATGTGCATATTTGTGTGCATTGATTTGTGTCACTCTTTGATAGCAGGCATTAGCCAAATAACCACATTCAGCTGGGCCTGACTGTGTGAGCTCAGCAGTGCTTGTCACTAGTTATTTATGGCGTGGTAATGACTTTCTTGATGAGCTTAGTTTGGACTGCCTATAATGTACATTGTTCATACTCACACACACACATACATACATTTAGGCAGTCACAGTTTACAGCCCAATGCTGACACTGCCTTTTCTAACATTCCTCCATTGTTTTCCACGCATCAACACTTTCTTTGCATACCTTTGTTGGAGACAGCCAGTGTTAGTGAGTGGTCTGAGTTCATTTCTCCGAAATCATCCCTCACATCCCGCCAGATTTCTGACAGCATTATCATTTCAAAAGCGTATTAAATTTCTTGATAGGCTTCGCTTTCAGTTTGTCATAAAACATGTGGCCTCTGCAATTCTCAGCAGTGAAAAATGTAGACTTGGCATAATATTTTAATTAAATAAGCTATTTTTGATTTGTCAGCTGAGAAAAAGCAGATATAGAACAAGCTAAAACAAACTTGTTTCCCAAATAATGTGAGATATAAGTTAACGCGGCAGGAGCAAACGCTGCAGCTGTCATGGCCTCAAGAAGCACCTTACCAAGCCAAAGAACTGTCGTACCGGTTCTTTCGGACCGTATGGCGATGTTGTGAAATTAATTTGTTGACGATGCAACGATAAACACATGTGGCTGCCACTCTTCCTGCTTGTTTGTCCACAGGGGCTTCTGCTACTTCAACTCCGTGGCCATCGCAGCCAAGCAGCTTCAAAACAAACTCAACGTCAGCAAGATCCTCATCGTAGACTGGGTAAGCACCAAAAGAGCCGCCGCTATCACCCTTCTCTTCGTGGGCACAATAAAAAAAAAGTTTCCTGGGTGCAAAAAAACCCAGGCCAACAGTAGCACTCCTAATCATAATTTAGATCATTAAGAAAGTGATTTCTGTCATCCTTGTGGGAGCCTAACTGTCACATGTGCTTAGCCTGAACTCCAAATCACACACAGACACATTAAAGTTCACAGAGCCATACATATGCCTGTATTGATCCGCAGCCAGCCGGTGTCTCTGGTCAACATGTGTGTACTTGAATCTATGCAGTATCTTTACTGAGGCCATACTCTCCAGTATATTTTTAAATGAAATTAGTTATTAATATCTTAAAGAAGGTAAAAGAGAATAAACACATTTTTCATTGATGTGAAAAGTTAATCAAGTGTTACAAACTGTATTCACTCCTTTCAGGTTACTTTTACAATCCGAATTAGTTTTTATAATGTTTTATTTACTTCCATCCAATAATGACTCCATCTTACTGTCCAGGATGTGCACCATGGCAACGGCACCCAAGAGGTCTTCTATGATGACCCAAGCGTTTTGTATATCTCTCTGCATCGCTATGATGACGGGAACTTCTTTCCTGGTAGCGGGAGTCCAAATGAGGTACTTGCAAAGCATTTGCATATTTGTTTTATTTTATCTCTCCAGATTGTTTGTGATTTTGGTTCAACAGGATTTATCAGTGAAACCTGACCTGTGCCAAAAAGTATCATTACCTTCAGCATTTTTCCTATATTTTATGAAGATTTTATCTGGTAGATCATCGACAAAAACAATGAAAAATCCTTTTCAAAACATGGTTTAAAAAATCCAAAACATGACTTGCATTTGGAATCTGCTCCCCAACCAGCTTGAGTTAATGCTTTGTAAAACCAAAATTTATTGAAATGACTAGGGTCTTTTGGGGCATGTGTTTGACATATTTACAGACCCAGTTTTATATTCTAGTACATACAGGGTTCCCGCGGGTCCATAAAAAGTCTTAAAAGGCATTGAATTCTTCATGATAAAACTAAGGCCTTAATTGGTATTAAAATGTCTTAAATTAGTCTTTCGTAGGTCTTAATTTTTAAACCATCATAAATAGGATTATTTTTATTATGATTTATTTTTGTAATCTAAATAAAACGTTAAAATTGGCAATTTTTTAAATAAAAAAAAAAAATAACAGCTCGCCATTATTGGTTCCGTCTCGATAGCGGACCCAATAAAAGCGTTGCTGAGGGCGTGACATTTGGGAGATGCGCCATTTACTTTTTGTCTGGAAAATATGAGCAAGTGTAAATGTAACGAAAATTGTCTATCCAGCCAAGAATGTTTTTTACATGGCTAAAACCAGTACTTTGTATTGTGCAAGAAATCATTCAAGCTCAGAACGATGAGAATTAAGGCAGTGGAGTCACATGCGAACCACGAAACACAAAGCGTCAAAATCGAGTTACCGAGAAACAGCCGGTATTTCTCAGTTTTGTTCCACCCTTGTCACTGCAACGCCTCCACTTATCACCAAATCAAACATACTAAGAAAACGATACAAAGAAAAATAGCTGCAAAAAAGACTTAGCACTGGTTATGTTGTGGCTTTAAAACTGATTTGTTTTGTTCCCTGCTAAAACAAAGTTTGTGAATTCAGTTAAATAATTGTTAAAATATATCTGTTATTTGTTTGTTTTTATCTTTCTTCCTGAATGGAAAGTTTTTCAAAATATGAAACATTAGTGCAGTGGTTTATGTTAAAAAAAACCTTTGGGTTAAGTTGTCGCAAGCAGATTTTTCTTGTGTTTCTTGTGAATTTAGACTTAAATTTTTATTTCAAGTGGCATTAAAAACTCTTAAAAAGTCTTTAATTTAACTTGCCTTATGCTGTAGGAACCCTGACATAACATAAAGAATATCTTAAAATTGCTCTTTTCCTAATGGAAGATGAGTCTCTTCCCTGAGGTACGTATTTTGCAGTCTCTGCTGTACCCCTAGCATGAGGCTGCCACTTCCCAAAGAGAACTCATTCAAAGTTTCTTTCTAAAATGTATTTGCAATGCAGCTCATTCAGATATATGTTCTAAAAAACCTCAGATATTCACAGAACAGCTGTGAAATGCTGAGATTAAAATAAAAAAAGGGTCCCAATTAAGTATGTACTGGAAATAGCCAATTGCACTTGATTTCTTGCTGGGGGATAACAGGACAAAAAGGACTGTAGAGAAATACATAATCATTTTTCATGTTTTTGTTTTTGAAAAAATTCCTTCCACTTGACATTTACGCACTTTGTTTTCATCCATCACATAAAACCAGTGCTAGTGATGCGACTTGAAAATATTCAAGCGCTGTAAGTACTTTTATGTTTATTTTGTATATGCTTGACTTCAGTTAGACTTAAGTTACAGTTGTACTTATCAGGGACAATAAAGCTGCAATACTTAAAGGGGAAACCCGTTTCTTTTACACTGGCCCCTTGATTTTATATTATTACATCATGTTGCATTCACCCATACTGTATTAGTTTTGTGTCATTTGGAGCTGTTCCGAAGATATTCGGTTTTGTAATCCAGTTGAAGGCACAAACTAAACTGTTCATAATTTATTCTTTATGGTACTCCAGCATTCATAACATGTAGGCAAATCACTTTCCCCCAGACATCCGCGGGTATATTTTTTATATTTATATTTTTTTAAAAAAAAGCGGTGTGTGTATGACTTCATCCGCGCGCCGGACTGCATTTGTGACAGGCAGCCCAGCACACAGGTGGCTACGCTCTACCCCTTCTATTCATTCGGCTAGCTAATCTGAATCGTTCAATTCCATTTGGAGAGCGAGATCATCTGTGGTAGCAGCACTAGAAATCTTCCAGGCATGTGAGTAAAACTAGCAGCAGTTCAAAGGACAGGAAGAATGAACGGTAGCCGGCGTGTGCGGATGACGTCATACATGCGGCGCTTCGTGTTTAAAAGATATAAATATAAAAATTATAAACACGGATGTCTGGGGGACGTGATTCGCCTACATGTTATGAATGCTGGCGTACTATAAAGAATAAATTATGAACAGTTTAGTTTGTGCCTTCAAGTCGTTTGCCCATAGGAAGACGTTACTTGGATAACAAAACCGAATATCTTCGGAAAAAAAAACAAATGACACAAAACTAATATGGGTGAGTAGAACATGATATAATAACGTAAAATCAAGGGGCTAATGTGAAAAAAAAAAAAGTGTTTCCCCTTAAAGGAAGTTAAAGTAAAAACCTAATTAATGACTGGTTTTAGTTAGTACCTCACCAAACATGCCAAACTTTAATGGATGACTCCTCAATCAGTTTTGGACTAAATTTGTTTATATTTAGATGCAGGATTTTATCTCTTAACAAGTGGTTGTCATTTTGGATGGTCCCTTTTCAAACATCTGTTCCTGTCATACCCCTTCAGTGTGAATATTTTAAAACCAAGCTTAAAGTATGGTAGTGTTCTTTTGCCCACTGCATGTAATGCATCACCTTTGTTTGTGTGACAACTTAGTTAAGACAAAATCCTAAGGCGTGTTAATCCAGAGAACGTGCCTTGAAGATGTTTTATTGTATGTTTCGGTAACTGCTGCACATTTGTTTACTTTCATAACTCTAGTTGTAAAGTTTTAAGGACTTAAAGGTCGGCCCCTCTCAGCAGGATGTATGGAAATGAATTGTATGTCTGTTTGATGCAAGAAATCGAGATGCTTATGATTTCTTCCTGTGGTCTTACCCAAAAAACCAAGTGTAATGAATATCCCAGTCAGCTGAATTGACCTGATCCCATGCTGACATTCACTCTGCCATCCTCCCCCACAATAATACTCAGTGTTTTCCCATAAAATCTCCCGAGGAGCGGCACATAAAAATGCTTTGTTGGCTTGGATGTGGCTTTGCCTGAGGTGGACTCTCAACCTCTGTTGAGCAGTGTGGTAAACCTCTGGAGTCTATCTGTCCCCCGTGTAGGTATATATCTCACCATGGGGTAGGGGTGTGATGTCATCGTCATAACAGAGAGCACAGAATAGCTCCTCGAAAAAAAAGAAACAGTTAAGGTCTAATTCGGTCCAGTGAGTCCTGGAAGATGAAAGGGAGACAGAAGACAAAGAAGAGTGCAAGGCACTTGGAGCTATGGCAGAAAATGGTATGTTTGGTTTACGTGAGTGTGCTTGTGTATCCGAATCGTGTGCACAAGCGCATGCATGCGGGTACATTAACAGTTGGCAGAGGCCAGGAGGCTTCATGTGTTTTTGGTTTGCCCTGCGAACATCCCGTCCACTGAGAGAAGAACGGAGACAGACGCTCATCAGCATTCTTTCAGTTTCAAGCATCCTCTCACACCCATAATCTCACTCTCTTTCTCACACACACACACACACACACACACACAAAGGAAATTACCACACATTATTGCCAAGAGGGTGTCAATCAACCTCCTCCATTTCTCCTCAAACTGACACATTGACTGATGGTGAAGGGTTTTGGGAACAGCTAAATGGCTTCTAGAAGGACTACAAAGAGAGAGAGAGACAGGAATCTGTAACTTCTTTCCAAGATCCAGGCCTGCGTTGACTTTCTGCCCTCAATATGCGAGGTCAACCTGAGAAAAACTCCATCTACTCCACCTGGCATTTTACATCCGTCGCATTTAAAACATGAAAAGCTCATTGTGTTAAAAAGGATTACATTTTTACCTTAATATTTGCAGTTTTTAACCTTTTAGTTCAGGAAGAAGGTTTAAAGTTTATTTTCACCCATTTGAATATATATATATATTTTTTCTTTTTGTTGATCAGTCAATAGTTAGTTCACTTAAAACTAAAGCTTGGGAACTATAAACGCTGTAGCTCTGTTCTGGCTCAGTGATTTATAAAGGTCTATTGACAAATTGTATAGAAATCAGGATAGAGGGACGGGGGTGTTGAATTAACAGCCATCCGTATTTGATTTAGGAATCATAATCACTCCCTGGTGTTGCCTTAAAGAGATGCAGCGCCTTCCCCGCTGTTGCTACAATACAAAGTTTTGCAACAGCAATGTTGATTTTTGCAAACGTTTTGACACAAATCTGTCATCGTCATGGAATTTCTCAACTTTCACTAAGAGTTGTTTGTTTTTCTTAAATTTCTTAGTTTTTTTTTTTTTTTCTTCTCTCTCTCTCACTGTTTTTTTCTGCTTTGATTTGATGCAGGTCGGTGTAGGTGCAGGGAAGGGCTTCAATGTCAATGTGGGATGGAATGGTGGTCTGGACCCCCCAATGGGTGATGCTGAATACCTAGCTGCATTCAGGTACATATTCTCCATGCATTCTCCTTATCTCTTTCAGCTTTTATTGGGTTCAAACAGAACCGTTTTGTTTGAGAAACGGCGACTCTTAAAGGACGATATAAAAGCCAGGTTTAACCGTTTGATGAGGTCAAAACAACAAATTCAATTGAGTGCTTGTATATATCTATTTTTAACCTTTTTCTTTACATATTTCCAAAAATATTTCTTCATTGGAATGTTTAATTTATTGGTTTGTTGTTTGTTTTCCTGTGAAAGCTTAACTTAAAAATGTAAATAAAGCTCAGTTTTATTAGTGAAATTACAGATAAGGCTTTATGTGGGAAGGAGTATAGATGAAAATGATTTGAATAAGGTATATTTATAATTGCACTGTCTTATGTTCTTAGAGAAATAAAAATCTCTTACGTTTTCACCAATTTAAAAGCTATAAAGAACATAACACACAGTTATCTAGTTGCTCAAATGAGCCCCTTTATTACAAATCAATAAAAATCAATATGGATCACGTAGATTCTCAGTAAATATATAGATGCTTTCTGAAGGCCTCAAAGGTTTGTTGGAGAATATTAATGAACTCAGAGCATCATAAAGACCAAATAATCACAAACTTATAGAGAGATTTAAAATGCTACTTGGTTATAAAAAAAATCTCAAGCTTTAAAAATTGCTCATGTCAGAGTAAAAATTATCACCTGAAAATGTCAATACGCAAACATCAGGGATTCTGTATACAGGAAACACTCTGAAGAAGATGCAGAGTGTTGGCATAGTGGTTTGGGCACCTGCTAATGCTCTGAGCAGGTTGCAAATACCTGGTCTGGTCCCTGCAGCCTCCACTCTGGGTTCCTCACCAAAACCCTTAAACCCTGATTGCCCAATGCTCCCCAAGAGGATGGCTCAAAATGCGATCTGCTTAAATTTAGCTTTTTAACATACATGAAAAAGATGATGTGTGGTGGAAACCCAATTCTCCACCATGAAACATGTTGGTGGAAGTGCCATAGTAAATACTGGATGGAGCTATATATAGTGACTGATTATTTTATATATATATATTTTTATATTTTTCTCTTTTTATTATTGTTCTTGTTTTTGTCTGTTTATGGACCATAATTGTGTCTAAATAAAGAGATTGATTGATTGATGTAGGGCAATCCTGAAAGAAAACTCTTTTATGAAGCTCAAAAAGCATTAAAACTGGAGTGACGGTTCACCTTCCAGACTAGAACATACAGCCAGATCATACAGACAGCATGTTCATAAGCTGTAAAAAAAAAACAAAAAAAAACACTGAACTTTCTATATCATTTCCAATGGAAGCTGGGAAATGCCTATTTAGAAACCCTGTAACCCTCAGTCTGAATGACGCTCCTTTCAGATTTTGAGCATTTGTGCAAAAATCACGTTTACACATTTCCTTTTGAAAATAATGCATAAAGCAGATACATTCTTTCTTCTACTTCACAATTATTTTTTTTTTTTTTTTTTTTTTTTTTACATAAATGTCATGTAAGCTGCATTAAAGTTTGTTGGTAGTGACAACATTTTGAAAATACTCCTTGGAGTTTGAATACTTTTAATGAAAACTACATGTAGTTTTTGGTATTTGTTTGGTGTGATAAGTTTAAGTTCTTGTTGTTCTCTTGTTACAAGAGCTTATCTATAATGGAAATGGGTTATAGATGCAAACCCCTCCCTCTTTAGGGTGGTGGTCCTGAAACCCATAACATTGAACATTTATTTCATGTATTCTGCCTAAAATTAAACTTTTTGTTAGTACTAACAAACAATGGAGAATCTGTTTAAACCTGTTGGATTTGATCTAGTTTTTCCCTCCTGTGGAAGTGAAGCCAATACAGGCAAAAACGGGTTATGGATAAGTTAAATGCTAAACGTTACAACTAGGTGCTACCCAAGCACACCTTTTCTCCAAACAAATTCTTCACTTCATTCAAGTCTTTAGTCCCAAATGGATGCGGTTTGGTGGTACGCTGCGCTGTAATGAACACAGAATGCATCTGTCAGCAGCACTGGCTCGCCACCAGATGAATAAAACGCTATGTGAGCTCTTCATGGTGCTCGCTTCAGACGCAGTGGGTGGGCCCCTCATCGCAGGAAAGATGCTAACGAGCTAACCCATACTGGTAAAATCCCATCGGCTCAATAGGATGTCTTGAAAACACTATGCCCAGTGTTTACTGGAGTTCTGGGTCCCGATTAAGAAGCAACCGGTCCTTTTCCTGGGCAGGCGTCTGGCTTTAGTATTTTTCATCCCATTTAGGAAATTGCAAGTGCTTTCATGTGTAAAACTTCCTCAGTTAACCACAGCATAGTTCTGTACTGCATTGTGCTTTCACCATGAAACTTACATCATGCAAAGCCTGTCTAAAGGGTCCTGGTGTTCCAGGACCTTTGTCACATAATATTCTGGGTTCAAGCAGGTTTTTTAATATTACTTAAATCGACCCTGATGTCAGAAAAAAGTCAACTGTCACCTAAGAGTGTTATTAATGCTGTGTAGTATGATGTAGGGTTAAAAAGGAAAGGATGCATCATGATTTGACCTTAATGCAGTTAAGCCTCTTTAATCATGTGCCAGTTCTGTGGCTCCATATGATCATTTAGATGACAGGGTGTTTTAGACTGTGTGTGTCTCTTTTAGATGGAAAAAAAAAAAACTTTGCTGTTGATGTGCGTCTGTTTTGGGGTGTGTATTAGTGCAAGAAATACTGTGGTTGGGACTCCTTTGCAATCAGCAGAGAGCTCATCATCACTGAAACCATGACGTTACACGTTATTAAAAATGGTCAGAATCTACAGGAAGGTGCGTCCAATCGCAGGTAGCACAGGCAACTTTCATTTGTAACCGGTAACTGACAAACAATGAGCTTATGGAGGGAAGGAGAACACAGCTGAAGAGAGGAGAAGAAGCAGGGGGTGCATTGTTAGGGAATCCAAAGGCGGCGTAATTAGGCCCAATGGATCCCAGATGGCTGGCTGTCAGTGACGTGAGAAGAGGGACGAGCTCCTAATAGGAACCAGACGCACACAAATGCCTTTGAACTGCCGCTGAGAGAAAAAGAGCGAATAAGAAGGAATCAAACGCGGCATGGGCCATTCGCTCTTGCTAAATAACTGGCAGTGGGAGAAGAGAAGAAGGAAGAGGGAGAATATGAAGCCTCGAAAATGCCATCAGCTCAGTAGAGTGCACAATATCTCAGAAAGACGCAGAGCATTTGTCACTAATGTTTGACACCTGTCTAAAGTCAGATCTTTGTTTTTCTGGCTCCATAATATCATCACAGCTCTGCTCAGCATTGGAACAGTTGCACACTTTCACACCTGGGAGGCGCTCCACCTCTTAGACTTGGCTGTCTTCCAGCAGTTGATCACAAACTGAGATCAAGCACTTGAAGCTTTGCCTTTGATAATTTTTCTTTTCATCATCTTGGAATGGAAGAGTGTGTTCTGTTCTGTGAATTCATGCAGTTAACAGTCCAGAAAAGTCCTTCACTGAAAGGATGTTATTGGAAATTATTCACTTCTACCACCCTATGTTTTTATTTTTGCAGTTCTGGCATCTGAGATCTTGTTTGGGTTTTTTTTCCGCTCTGAAATGATTCCAGTCACATCAGGACATCTCCATTATACACATCGTTATATTTTATTTACTCCTAATAGCTCTGCTGAGCACCTGTTGAAACGGTGAACATGAGCTCAGATTTCCCTCAGAATCAGAGCTGTCTAACATGCAGAGTTTGGTTAACAGCCCTCTGTTTGTCCTCAGGGCTGTGGTGATGCCCATCGCCCACGAGTTTTCCCCTGATGTGGTCCTGGTCTCCGCTGGCTTCGATGCTGTCGAGGGGCACCCACCCTCATTGGGAGGTTACACGGTCACAGCCAAGCGTAAGGAGCAGCCAGACTCTTACTCACAAGCAGCTAACATTCTGATTCCCATCTGTAGATAAGTCTGAGGTTATGTAAACATTTTAATCCAACCATCTCATCAATCCCTTCTGACACACATCTATTATGTTGACATAATCATGACATGAGAACTAAAATCACCAGCTTGTCCCAAAATGTGAAGCTTTTATGTAATTTTTTAACCAATCGGTGTTTCTCTTTTTGATCTTCACCAGTTTTTGGATTTTTGACACGTCAGCTGATGTCACTGGCGGGGGGCAGGGTCGTCCTCGCTCTAGAGGGGGGCCACAACCTCAAAGCCATCTGCGATGCTTCTGAAGCCTGTGTCAGCGCCTTGCTCGGTATGGAGGTAAGATGTGTCATCTCTCATTCCCTGGATGAGCACAGCGTGTCCCGTCATCAGATCGCTAACTGTGTGCCGTGTCTCAGGTGGAGCCTCTGTCCCAGTCACTCTTGGATCAAAAGCCCTGTGAGAACGCAGTGCGCTCTCTGCAGAGAATCGTGCAGATTCAGGGTGAGGAAACATCAGGTTTACTGCAAAGAATAACATTTCTATAGAAAAACGGTCAACTAAAGCAAAACGTATTCTACTTTAATTTAATAACATGAATTTCGACATCTCTTAAAGCACAATTAGAAAGCATCAGGTTTATTGCAAAGAATAACATTTCTATAGAAAAACAGTCAACTACTTTAATTTAGTAACATTAATTCGGACATCTCTTAAAGCTCAATTTAATCCTTTATTCAATAAAGATGAATCTCTAAGACAAAAAGAATCTCCCAACTAATATTGCTGCTCAGAGATTCTCTTCTAATACAATATTAAAAAGAAGTATCATTAAAACCTTCGCATGAAAATATTCCAGTCTGAAAGAGAAACACCCACCAACAATTTCAGATGTAATTGCAGCAACACATTGATTTCTGAAGGGATGAATATATTTTCTCTCCTCCTTTACAAAGTATTCAAGTCACATATCCTTCATCTTCAGCTGGTTTCTCACACGTGATCCAAACATCACTAAATGGAAGTCTGTGGTCGCAAAGTGACACATTTTAAAAATAAGTTCAGGAATACTTTTGTAAGGCCCAGCTGCAGAGTTTGCAGCACTAATTGAGTAAATTCTGTTGTAATGAGTCTGGGGCACACAAACAAAGAAACTCCAAGTCTTGCAGATAATTTGTGCAACAACTGTCACAATAAATAGGAGCTGAAGATAAATTTCTCTCTGTCGGCTGGAAGGGCATTTAAAGGCTCGGATCAACAGATATTTTTCAGAAGAGGATTTATTCTGGCCATATTCTTTGTTGTCTTTGATGATGAATGAGGTTTCTGTTTTTATTATTTGCTAGTAAATCATTAAATATGGACCCTATAAACACCTTATAGAAATGAGGATTTAAGTCACTCTCCATATAGAGGAATAAATCATATCCTATTTTTATGGTTTATTGTTTTCCTGTCTACTTTTGACCCACCAGCATTTCTTTAGCTCTGTTCTCAATAACCCCCTAAAAAAAGTCATTTTTTCACTCTATTTAACACTTTTCGTGCTGTTAGCTTCTGCTCTCTGATCACCTCTCCTCCCTTCCAGCCCTGTCTTCCATCCCTCCAAAAGTCCCACACAACACACACACACACTCGCACACAGCTACCCTGGCTCCAATTATCTTCAAACACTTCTCTGGCACACGACCTTCGCAACATCCCCTCCTGATTGCACACAAATGTTATCCCAACCAAATTAGATTAATTAAAAATATTTGAATAGCCACAGGAATGTTAAGCCCATAATTCAGGCCTGGGGTGAAGTATATGTAGGTTAATGCTGAGCCAGAACACACGCACTTATAGAGGAACAAAGTTACAGTCACTGATATTTTTGTTATCCTGTATTTTCCCCCCATTGTGTGACATTGTGTGAGCCCTGAGAGAACAGGCTGAATCTAGGTTTACATTTCTGAAATTATCAAAACGGATATTTGGACCAGGGGCTGTTTATTCCACAGTCTTTGCTTATATTCGCATCAAACATCTACATCTAGTAGATCAAACACCAAGCTGTACTTTCGGGTAGTTCAGGCGCGTCCCCTCAAGGGGCAGTTAGGATGAAAACAGGAACCAATCCAAGGCTAAGGCCATTCATCTTTTTTTCCTCTCTTGTTTCTTTTCTCTTCTCATTTTTTCCTTCCCTCTCAGGTAAGTTCTGGCAAAGCGTGAGGGATTCAGCCGCCACAGTGGATATGTCCTACCTGCAGGCACAGAGACACCGGCTCAGGAGAGACTCAGACAGCGAGGCAGTCACTGCCATCGCCTCTCTGTCAATGGGCTCCCTCACCTCAGAAAGGTACAAAAACACAAAAAAACATAATCATTATTAGTTTTACACTTATTATTCAACTGCTGATCTAAATGGGTTAAATATAAGAATTTTTATTTTTCGAAACAGCAGTCAGATAGTTGGATATTTAAGATAAATTTCCTGAAAACACAGAAATTAAATCGTTAAAAGGCTCTGAGAGAGAGCAAAACTCTGAGCAGGTAATAAGAAGGCTGAACAGAGCTTCAGATTGGCAGTTGTATGCCATTGAGCTTTAAACCTCTGTATCTAAAGGGGCTTGTTGGCTTTGGAAATATCCCAGTTAGGGTAAAGATCTAGTCTTTAAAAAGTACACTACCTGCATGCCACTCCCGCTGGCATCAAAGGCCTAAAAAATAGGATGAACCTTGTTTAATCACAAATAAATCAGACTTTTATACGTCTGCAATGTTGGTTGAACTTAAGAAAATCTCAATGTTATCTCTACATTAAGACCTGGTTACTGTGGAGAGATTCCTTATTTAATTAGTTGCATATTCTGGGATATAAATTACTCCTAAAGCCCTCTGGGCTCAACAGATGTCAACCCATCATTTTGTCCTTGTTTAAAAAAAAATACATAAATCCAGTTTTAGGACACTGTCGTCCTACCACAGCTTGATGCTTACAAATTCATGAACATTTGTGGCAAAAAGAAAGGAGCAATCGATATTGTAAATTTGGATATTTGGAAGTAAAAATAGGAAAGAAAAACAAAACATTTTACCTGCTAGTTACACCGTTGTATTTGTGTTATTTTTTTTTACGTCTATGCTATAATTTACACAGTCATTTTATTGTTTTCTGTAAATGGGCTGCTGTTTGTTTTTTACCCAGAATATTTTTAATGTAATCTGAGTGTTAATAACTGGAAAGTATTTCCTGTATGTGGACTTTTCTGTACTGCACAGTTTATTCTGCCTTTTCTGTTATCGTTCTTTTCAGATTTTTTTTTTTTGTCTTGTTTGTAACTGTGTGGTTTCCTTTGCATATTTTCTTGCATATTGCCTCTGATACACCTGAATATCCTCACCTATTTATGATATTTCTATGTTACTCAAATTATTTACAAACATGGTTTTGTAATCTATGTGTAACACCTTTTTCTTTTTTTTTTCTTTTTTCAAGGAAACCGCTTGAAAGAATGTGAAGAAAAAAACATATATATATATATACATATATATACATATGTGTATGCATCTTGATCATCACTGGAACGTGCAAACCTGCACTACTACTGTCTGCAATGTGACCACTCTGATTCAAACAGAGGAGCAGTGTTGTGGACATTCATGTCCTCAGAAGATCTCTGCAGCCTTTTCCCAAAAAGTGACATCAATGGCTAAACAATAAAAGAAGTTTCAAATATGCCCAAACTCTGAGTAATGAAGACCTGGTGTGACAGGATGTAGCATGAGCAGAGATGAGAAACCGTTTCTGATTGCGTCGAAATCTGCCCAGACCACTGAGACTCTTATTTTAAATAAGTCGTGTCGCCGGAGAAGAGGATGACAGGTGAACCACGATCACTTTTCTGCACGTGACATAGATCAAATGAAGGACAAGAAGAAAAAAAAAGATTGGTTTTAATCTGATCGGTCTCTCTCTGATTGCTCTCCGACTGGACAAGAAGCATGTGAAGCGTGACCACAATCAAGCATTTTTTTTGTTTGTTCATCTTTTTACTTCATTAGAATATTCGTTTATTTGACATATGGCACACATTTCTGTGGATGTCAGCATGCATTTTTTTTTCTTTAAAGAGATCCAGGGTGAAGCTACAGTGGAGTCTGAGATACATATGTTTCATATTGTTTTCTGTGTCCACATATTTTCTGAGATCTTTTCTTTCTTTCTTTCTTGGCCTGTCAGCAGAGCACATGCAGCAGGGGTTTAAAAAGCTGCAGTTAGTGTTATCACCCTCTGACAGATAAAAGAAGACTCATCGTCCTTTTATAAAAGTACATCTTAAATATGCAGACACAGTGCCATACTCGTGGCATTAGTCCCAGTTTAAAGCTAATACCTTAAACAAGCTGGGGCGTCGATATTATGGAAGGCATTCGTGCATTTGAACGAAGCTCCAGTGCCTTTTGAAACTAAAGTTTTACATGCACTGCTTTTAGAGACACATAAACACTTTTTACTCGTCTTCTAACATTGAATCAACTTAAAAATATCCTGTTTCAAGTTTTTAAAGTTACTAGAAATTAGCCATATTTTCTCAATATCAGAATAAATACACACATTAGGATGCCATTACCTACTTTAGGTAAGCTGGGATGAAGGTGTTCTATTTTTTGATTGGTTAAATCACATAAAAAAAAAAAAATCTGAGCTTTTTCCATGTTGTTGCACAGGGCAACATGGAAAATTCAATTAAGCTGAAAGCTCATATAGGGAACTGTTGATGTCCACCAGACAGATTCACCCTTGGTTACAATTTCCAGATGCCTGGCAATGCAACTTTCATATATTTAAAAAATACATGCCAGTATAAACTAACATCAATGGGATGTCTAACTGTCAGACTATTCAGGTTTCCGTATCACAGAGATAAACTCCTTTTCTGCTTGTGACAAAGCTGGTTGAAGCTGCTGAAATGTGTTACTTATGAAACAAGTCTTGTGCTTGGAAAGCCTTAAAGGCCATTGAGTGAGAAAGAAGCAACAATGCACACAGGGACAAACATCTGGATTAGTGGAGACATACCCTGTGGTCTGATGGTGGTAAAATTAATGTGCTTGGCTATAACGGCCTCTGTCATTAAAGCCTGGCCACCTGAGAGCAAATTGTACTGTGAAACTCCTGGTAGGAACAGGTGTACCATATGGAAAAGTTAATTCAATAAAATACTAAAACAACTTGTCAAGATATCCTAGAGAAAGCTAAAGCTTTGTCACAAGCGTTGTAGCAGAAATAACATCAGTGTTGTTGGAGAAACCAACACAAACCACTGATCTCAAATAGAAAGTTAGTGAGATGCACAAACAGGACCCATTTACTGCAACCCCATAGGGAGGAATGGGCCAAATTCCCAGCAAACTGCTGTCAGGGGCAATATTTTACCTGTAAGCTTAAAGGGATGTTCCAATACTAAGGCAAAGCACTTAAACTTCTGAGCTCAAAGCGTAAAAAAACAACATAGAAAACAATATTGTTCTTGCATTTTCCAAATACAATAGTTGAAGTAATCCTAATGGACCTCAAACAGGCATAATTTAAATTAGTTTAATGTCTAAAGGTGAGAATGTGTTTGGTCTTTGGACAAACATTATGTAAATATCTTGTATGCAAAAAAAAAAAAGACACATCCAGGGTGTTTTAAATGTGACTTCAAGACTTTCCACACAAAGACAAAGTGCACTTACCCCCCCCCCCCCTCAGAGAGTACAGTTTTGATTTTGTAAATGTTGTAAAGTGGACCAGTGTTTCTTTCCCTGTGGAGAAGCATTCCTGCTGTGTCTTTTTTGGTTATGTTGTATTTTAATGTGGACAATATGATGCGTGTTTTCATCTGTAATTTACTCAGTCTGTTTACTGTCAGTATCAGCGTCGACCAAACGAAGACTTTTGTCGGCTAGGATGGAGCAATAATACCCGAGGTAGTTGATCATATAGTCGATGATACGCACACGATTGGACACAGGTTAACCGCAACCAAAGTTTATGAGAAAAATGTGCTCGCCATAGACTGGCATGTCCAAAAGAAAAAAGCACTTCAAAGTCTTCTTGAATGTTTCTTTTCTCTTTCCAAACAGTCCAAAAAAAGCAGATACATAAACAAATCCATTTGACATTACGCGTATTTATGCTTTGAGATTTGAAGATTTCTTTGAAGTGCTCTGTGCGTGTCTAATGCAGTTAAGACGGTGCTAAAAACAGTGTGTTTGTTTCTTTTTCTGTTTAGCTCTTTCCTGTGTGTGACATTGAACATGCAGCTCAGCACCTGTCCAGTACTTGTTGATGTAATGAAAAACGTGTACACCACATGACGGGTCAGAGCGGCCCCGTGTTCAGCATCTTTCTGCTGTTCCGGGGGAATTTTCAGTGGAAAAAACGTGACATGTCTTATGTCTAACAGAATTTTGTCTTAATGAATATGAAGTTTATATTTTGTATTTGATCTCAGAAGTAAAGCCTTAAGACCAAATGATCAACATAGTTATGATGCTGACTAACCTGTGTGAAGGTTGCCTTAATGACGTAGAGCTTAAAGAAAACTGTGGGTCCAGCTTATTGATAACTGTTTGACTTTATTTTTGTACAGTGTAAATAGTGTCTTATGATTTTATTCTCTTTTTCTGCTTTTTTGATGTTTCTATTTTGTTTTCTATCTTTAATAAAAAAAAATAACTTATATACATTTGAATGAATTTGGATGTATTTTTTGTCTAAACATCTATCTCCCTGGAGGAACTCTGACATTTTTAGTAATTCTGTAACTTATACAGATTTATTACACACAGGAGGCTGTATTTCAGGCCATTTACTTCCACTAATTATGATGATTGTAACTAAGAATAAAGGAAACCTAAATCTAATATTCTGTTAGCTTGAATATTCCATATGATCAATAGAAAACTTGTTCTTGTTAAGTTAAAACCTACACAACCATTGGGAAGGCAGCTGATTTGGCAGTCATCCAGTAGAGAGTCACTGGTGCTGTCTACAAAGAGGCTATGGAAAGTATATTAATGGAAAATTCAGTGGAAGGAAAAAAGTTGGAAGGATTGTGAAGGCAAAGCTCAGTCAAGATTAATGCGGTGTTGAATTAATCTGGAGTCAGTGCTTCAAGGTCTGCCCTTCCCAGTCTTATTAACTACATGGGACAAATTAATTTTACATTAAGTTTCTTAAATAAGCCACTTCTCATACATGTGATATTGTCAAGAGGAATTGGAGACTTATCCAACCAACATACAGACAAGCTGAATGCCACTGATAAAGCGACCTGGGCTTCTTTAACACCTCAGCAGTGCATCAGACAAATCTCCATTTAGTGAGAAATTTATATCAGTTGCAAAACCCATTCTGTACATGGATGTGTGTTTCATTACTGTTTAATATGATACAAATTGACATAAAGAAAGGAGCTGAAATAATTCCTTTGACGTTAATTTTTACAATTTGAATTTAACAGATGAGGGGGGAAAAACTTTTTGAAGTAATGTATGAATCTAAAGAAACAGGTTACACAAGGGAAGTACGTATGTACAGCGCTGAGTAAAATTTTATTGTTCACAAAAATGATAAGAAGAACAAAAAAAAAAAAAAAACAGTACGAAAGCAACATGATCAAAGCATTTGGTCCAACAGTTACAAATGAATCTGCTCTAGTCTGCATGTAATCACATCATCAACACTTTGGCACGCTTTCTGACAAATTCTCCTCCGCGATATTATTTCATTAAGCTTCGCAGAGATATTTTAAAGCTGCAGCATTCACCAACGACAGACAAACTACTAATGAAATAAACAGTTTGCTGATCAGTGGCTGGAAACCGAATGAAGCAGTAAGCAGGGTTTAGGTAAAACAGTGTAAAAACACCAAAAGTAGGAGCAGATATGCTTGAAAAATAACCATAAGAGCGATCCAGTCACTGCAGGAAAGCAACAAGCAAGGTCTGCACCAGATTCCCGCCTTTACAGCCAAAGCGATTAGCTTATTAGCATTTTAGCTGTAAACATAAATTGGCTGTGACCGCCCTCTAACCATCACTGTGCCATTATCATTAGTCATCCTAATGATTGTCAGGCTGTGAGTCATCCGAATGGAGAAGAGTCAAGGGGGAAAATGGGACGACGGTTATCATCCAGGTGTAATCGAAGGCGCTCCATCCAGCAGCCGTTTTGTTTCATTGTCACCTCAGGCCAGCTGTTTGTTTTTTAATGTATTTATATATATATAGTTATATTTTCTTTACTTCAAATGTTCGGCAGTACATTGTGTCACATCTCCGCACTTGAGTCTCAGAACCACTTGGTTGAGCAACGGTCTCTGCGTCTTGCTGTCATGACGGATGTCCAGGAAAAAAAAAAAAAAAAAGAAGAAGAGGAAGAAGAAGAAGAAGCCACAGAAAGATGCAAAAGAAATCTTTCGAAGGTGCAGAGGAAGTCCAGGATGTAGAGGATGCTGCAAAAGAGATAAAGATAAGTTAGGATTAAACAGTGCTGAGGCCTTGAAACATCTGCACAGACAAACTGTCCAATTATTTTAGAAACCAAAAAATTCTGTGCTGCTCTCTAACTTTTTTGTGCTTTAACACTTGATTTGGGGAACCGCAACAAGGGCGCATAAGAGGTTTAGTTGAACTATTTCAATGCACATTACATACTTAATTTTTTTCTATCATTTAATGTAACTTGCACCGCTAAGTTCAACGTTTGTAACATTTTGGCCCTCAGTCATGTGTCCTTTTGTCACCAACATTGTCCTCTACCCTTGCAGCTTTCTAGTATACAAACACACACACATCCAGCCATAAATGCACAAACACTAACAGGCACACAGACAACACAAACCCCTCAACCTCCACTCAGCTCTCCATAAAAATAAAGATGACAATCAGAAGCCACGACTTTTAGACTCGGGCTTTAAACGAAAACAAAAAAAACTTCAGATGAGCCGCAGAGAGCTTTACATCTGGTCCCAGATCAGCCGGCCAGTGGAGGCCAGAGATCTGATATGCACAGAAGTGCATCCAACTGCCGATCACTCCAAAAAGTATAAAACACTCACACACACCCACATGGGTGCAGCAGAGCCAGGGGTTCCTGCAGAGGAAGGAACAGTTAGAAGCTTTGTGATTATAGTATAAACAATAGAGAGAGTTTTGTTTTCCTCGACTTCCACAGAACAATCTTCTCACGCAGAGCCAAATATCCACATGTTCTAAAACGGTGCTCATTAAAACACGGTGCAAGCTGTGGCTGGGAGAGTGCACGCTTCTGTTGCTGTGTAAAATATAGAGGACACTGTTTGTGTTATGAGCAAATTAAATCAAATAAAAAAACATGGTGTGGAAGAAGCAGCTGAGCCACTATGTAATAAGCTGGTTTATAGTCTATGAGTGCGATTTGAGGTGGCAAGGATAACTGTGCATTAAAACACTTCATGTTTTTAACTTCTAGAAAATATTAAAGCGTCTTCAGAAATTCCACAAATTATATCTCAATTTTAGAGATTAAGTCCAAAAAAAAAATAGAGCTTAAAAAAATGTTGTCCTCAGATTTTTCTCCTTATAGGAACGTATTTGATTGAAGTGTAAAAACTGATGTTTACACCCATCCTAAATTTCCAAGAGTAGTTTTTCAAATCCAATTTTTGACGAAAATAACAAATGATCCTAAAAAAAAATAAACATATTATGTGTCTTGACCTGCTCTTCATCACATTAATGTTGGATTCAGATGACTGGCGCTTTTTTATCTTATTGTTAATCGTCACCTTCGACAAACATTATTAATAGTCCTTTTTAATGTAATAACAACTATAATTGATTATGTTTGCAACCCCAGAAACTGTGGTTAGAATTTATATTTGTGTTGTTTTAATATTTTTTTTTTTGCCTCTGCTGGTACCCCATATACATCCTACAATATTAACACATTTGAACCCTACGTGGATTTGTTTTATTTTTAAAGGAGTTTTTGACTAACTGGAGGTAGTGACTTGTTTATTGCTATTGTAATGTTAATAACTTTTAAAATGTTCTTTGTAATTGCTCTTGTGATAAATGCAACATATATTGTATTTTATATCAACTTCAGATACCAGATTCCAGAAAGATTTAGCAGCAGCTTTGTAATTTAATGTTTGGTATCTATGCTTCTTTCTGTATCTCTGCTTCTGTCTCCTTGAACCCCAGTCGGCCTCAGCAGATGGCCGCTCACACTGGGCCTGGTTCTGCTGGAGGTTTTTTCCTGTTAAAAGGGAGTTTTTCCTCTCCACTGTCACTACAAGCATGATTGGTGTGAGAGATTCCTCAAGATCAATGACAAATTGAAAATTAACTGACAGTATGGTCTCTGTAGAGGGCCTTGAAAGGACATGTGTTGTGAATTGGCGCTGTAATAATAAATTAAATTGACTTGAATTCATTTTTCCAAAACCAGCATAAATCGTCTTTTTCTAAGCTGCAGCCAGGTTTCTTTCTGTAGCAGTCCCCATAACGATGGTAATAAGATGCAGAGTGGATGGAGGTGCGTTCAAGGACACTTGCTTAAAGCCAGGCTCCCTTGGTCTGTATGTTTAAATGAGACCCGTTGTGTCTGTCTGCTGCGGAGGCCGCTGAAGGTTTAATGATATAATTCAGAGTGGAACACCTGCAGCGAGCACATGGCCCGCAGCTGCACGCTCAGGTCTGGATAGCGTTATTCGTAGATGTCGTATGAGGAACTCGCAGTTCTCTGGTTCTTCTGGATCATTTGTTTGCATGTTGCAGTGGTTCTCATGCACCTGTTTGAAACATGTCACCTTGGACTGTCGTTTTGCCCTGCATTTTATGGAAAATCTTTCTCGTTACTTTTTTTTGTTGCTTTTTACTCCTTTGCTTTTGTGCAATTTTTCCAAAACAAAACAAAAATGGGGGAAGGGGAGTAAAGGAGACCGAAAAATCCAAGAAACAAACATCTATGACTGTATTCCTGTTTACCTGTACAGAGACAATGATTCCTGCAATGCCAATTACAGCTCCTAACACAGCGAAACACACACACATGCACAGCCTGACCCTCACCCTGGTGTGCACACCTTCCCTAATACCTCACAACTGGTTCCAATCTAAAGGTTCCTGCTTGTCTGGGCTCCGGCGAGGCCTGATTGCACGATACAGGATCCCCAGGAAAGAGGGCAAGGCTTCAGGGGGAGAGGGACTCATGTGCTTCTGCTTTTTTTTTTTTTTTTTTCTTTTCACTCTCCCTTTCTTGTTTTCATGCTGTACCTGTACGGGAATCTGGTGTCTGTTAGCAGACCCTGGAGATTGTTTAAGGAAAACATTTGTTTAAATTTATCTGAGGTCTGTCAAACACCGGAGCGCCAGAGGTTAGATCACGATTCAGATGAAAGTTCATTTTTAGGATCACAAACGCTGAGAATCAGGAGGCTGTTCTGCTAACTCTGAGTCCTGATACTTTATTTAGCATCTTTGTTTACAGTCAGAATGAGTTCAGCTCATTTTATGAAGTATAAAAACAGAAAGTTTATTTATTTGACGTATTTTCCTGCTAGATTTATATTTATTATTCTGGAGGAGTTTTACTGAAGTAACAGAAAAATGCACTTTTCAATTTACTGCAAATAGTTTTGTTTTTAAAAACTGTGTGTTATCTAAAATTGTCACAATTTTCAGATGCATATTAATTCTAATCGATGTCTTTTAAAAATGGTCCAAGAATGAACAATTATTTCATAATGTATGTTAAAGTAAAACAAAAAAATAAACGACAAAAACTTTACGTGTTTTTCAATCCAAAAATGTTAAATCCTCTTGTTTATCGTACATACATTATCATCTCAAGAAAAGTACACAAAAGATGAAAATAAAGTCCTAATAAAGCATTTTTCAAATTGGAACATTTGACAAATATAATAATTTCACTGAAATATATTTTAAATAATATAAATATATATTTTTTTGTAACATCTTTGTATTTTGGGGGCTGAAGTTGTTCCAATTTTATTTATATGAAATAATTTAATGGTAGAACATCGATTTAAGGTAATAAATGTAACTTGAAATATATTTAGCGTCTACTTTGCGGGGGGAAAAAATTGTCTTTTGTTGCTTAACATTTATGGAAATACAAATGTAAAAAAAAATCAACCAAGAAACTGGAAGATTTTCTTAAAATTGTTTAATGAATTCCTTTTTTATGCATAACAAGTGTGTAAAATTTTGATTAAATTAGTAATCTCAGAAGTATGAATTTTTTTAAACAATAAATCATTAAAAATTTTCTTTATAAGTTTACTTGTTTATTTATTTATCTAATAGACTTTAAGACTGTTAAAAATAACATTTAAAAATAATGATAATTTATTATGTTTTTTTGGTAATACTTGTCTTTTTGTTTGTGCTGTTCTTACCTGAGGAGCCGCAGTGTTTTGACTCGCTGCTCTGGACTAAACTCAAGGAAAGAGAAGGAAGAGAAGGGAACAGGAGAGGAGCGAAGAGGACGGGGAGGTAGCAGCTGATAAATGAATCCTTATGCAGCACAGGAAATAAAATGTATGCAAAGGTTTTAGATGGAGAGGCTAAGTTCAGACCATGCAGGGAGAAGGGTCAGAGGGTCAGAGGTCAAACACAGACAGAGGTTTAGAGGAGGGAGGGATTTGGAGGTGTCGACACGAGAGGGTGTATGAGATGAGTTTAGAGGGGTCCTAGTGGCTGGTGGACATGGCCCAGGCCCCCTCCATCCTCCAGACGGAGAAGGCGTAGCTGAGTCTCTCATGGGCCAGGTAGTTGCAGCTGGCCAGCTTGGCGTCCATCTCGTCGCTCTGCAGCACCTGGTACAGGAAGTCGATGTAGCGTGAGGCCAGCTTCAGGATCTGGATCTTGCTGAGCTTGTCTGAGGGTAGTGTCGGGATGATCTTGCGTAGGGAAGCGAAGGCATCGTTCAGGGACTGGGTCCGCTGGCGTTCTCGCACGTTGGCGATTACCCGCTGAGAGTGGAGCTCCTCGAAGGGCGGCTCTGGCCTGGGGCCCAGAGACGTCGGGGCCAACGACACGATGGTGGAGGGGCTCTTCTTGAGCCTCTTCGGCCCGGTTGGCAGGAGGCTGTTGGTGCTGCCTGTGCTGCTCTCCTCCGTCTGACTGAGGCTGTCCTTCTTTGGGTAGGGGGAGCGTTTTCGGTTTGCCTGTTGGAGGGTCTTCTTCGATGCTCTCTCCAGCTCTTCTTCACTGGCCCCCAGCCCTCCTTCAGGGGAGTTGGTGCAGGACACCTCTTCTCTCATCGCAGGGTCCAAAGTCCGCTTCACAGTTTGTGACAGTTTGCTAACGCTCACAGCAGGTCACACTTTTCTCCTCAGTCAAACAAAATCACAGCTGCTGACGCTCCATCCGCCTGGATGCCTCGCTGTCCTGCGTCCTGCTCTACCTCAATTTCACACTTTTACATTCCCCTCCTTCTGCCGACCAGCAAGAGCAACAACAAACCGTCTGACAGGCAGGTCCACCTCCGCCTTTTTTATAGCCAAACGCTAAGTCTTGGGTCTGCTGGTGCTCCTCATTGGCTCTGCTGAGTTCTGAGGGTGCGGTTTGGCCTGAAACACCCAGGAAAGCAGGAAGTATACATTAGTCGGGCGGGTGATGGGGGGAAAAGGGGGTAAGTGATGCTCTTAGCCAATGAGAGGAACTGTGCCTAATGTTGCAGGGATGTCTGGGGTTTATAGGTTCCAGATTTGGGGCTGGACCTTCGGTTCGTTGGCATCCTCATGGCCACACAGGCCTCATATTTCTAACACATGGTTCAGTCCTTAACAGTGATAATCATGGAGTTTAATTGTCATCCACATCACAAATATTGATAAATTACTTATTTCTGTGACTTTCATATTAATGTTCTCCTCAATATTCAGGGAATTCATGCTGATATTTTTCAGCTATTGATTCCGTCACGCTTGAATAACCACAGACTGTGAAATCCAACCTGACAAACCACAAAGCAGACAGTATAATGAAACCATGGATTGGCAGGATGATTGGGATTTATAAGGAGGAGGAAGAAAACAAAAAACACCCAGAAATGTTATTTCAATGACATACCTTGCAATCTGAGTTAACTCTGAATGCCTTTTTAAAAGGATGAAATTTCTCAAGAGCCTTGTGGAATGTGGACTTATATACATCTCAGGAGAGGAGGAGTTAATATCATGATAAAAATGTTATAAATAATAAATTTAACTCACGTAAAGATTTGTTGCTCTTCATACAAATCTGTCAAAAAAAAACTTTTAATAGCAAATAACAACTCTCTGAAGGCAATGCAATATAAAGTATCACCATCTTGAAGAAAAACTTTAACAGATTTTTCACTTGAAAATAAACATCTGAAATAAATCAAGTATAGCTTCATAATTATCAGCTCTACAACCAGCCTAGTAGCACCAGTTTAAAAGAAAATTATTTTAATGGAACCACTATCACAGCTGCTTCTATGTCTGCTTTATTTGAGTTTAAACAAAGAAACAATCTAATTTGTTTAGCCTTGCATAAAGTTTTTATTTCTCTATTAGGTTTGAATCAGTTGAAGAGTACAATATATAATCCTTCCTATGACAAAGCCACTATTTTTGGGGCAGTTTATAAAACTAACAGTGCGTAAAGCCACAAGGGTTTTAAAAGTGACAACTGCTTATGTTATTGATTGATCGAATGATTAATTGATTGACTTTATTGATCTCACAGGGGAGAAATTTACTCATCACATCAGTAAATAAGAGAAGAAAAAGAAGAAGGTGCCAAATGAGGGAAAAGGTGCATGGGATATATAGAGAATATGCAGTACGTCCATATATGATATATTTTTTGATAGCAGGATTATTATACAGGTTTATTGCACAGGATATTTATAGACTTAGATTTAGACATATTTATTTTGTCATTTTGTGAACACAAGTGTAAACAAAAAGAAATTTCTGAAATTGAGCTGTTCCTGGCTGCTGCCTTGGAGCGCCGCCATGGTAACATAATATTAATTATTAATAATAATTATATATATATATATATATAGATTGCGTTGCATGTCAAATATAAAATTGCAAATATTTAAAATTGCGACACCAACATCTGAAATAGACGTACAATATGTTATTGTGAAGGTATTTTGCTGTTTCCAAGGATACCAAACATGGGGGGCGGAGCAAAATATCCGCATCCTGAAGCTTTGTTCCAGAAGAGTCCGTCATGCTTGCTGAATCCTTAATTAAATTTGCATCTTGGTGTTGTAAAACTGAAAGTGTTTGTGAACAAAAACAAAATTAGCAACTTTTTGTAGAAGATTTAAAGCCTCTTCTGTTGAAGGATTTTGGAAGAACATTTTATTTTTTTTTTTTATGATTTACCAACTTTAACAAAGGCTAAGTGGGCATTATCGTGTCCAATATGTGTCAACTCGTTCCTCAGCAGTCGGTATCTCCAACTTCAATATCAGCTGAGAACTTAAAGCAAAGTAGCAGAGGTTGAATAAATAAAGGAATGAATAAATGAATGAACAAATTCGACCAAAACATGTCATCTAACATGCTGGGATACATAAAATTTAACAGAAACACTAAATCATATATATTAATTTATTGAATATGTCTGAAAGGAGGTGAAGAAGAAGAATTGATCAAATCAATCCCTTTTCCTTCCTGCAGACTTTAGCGCTAATAATTTTAGCTAATTTTAGTAATTAAAATTTGTGTTTGCAAGTTATAAAATTAATAGTATACTGACATATATTTAGTGACACTTACAGGCAGAGTAGACTTATGACTAATTGCATTTTAAACTGTCTGTGAGGTACCGGTTTGTTTAATTTGTTTCTCCTAAATGTTTCCCCTTTTGAAGAAATCAACTTACATTCATTTTTATAAAGTTTATAGTTTTAGGTTTCAAACTAGAAGATGGATGTTTTTAAAGTGGGGGACTGTTGAAAGCTAAGAACTAATGCTTCCCTGTTTTAGTAGTTTTGAGCAGTTTAAAACAAATAAAGCAGAATATTTTCATGCTTATGCCAGTAGATATCATCGATAACTTTGTTTTTTTTTTTGTTTTTTTTTACAACACAGACTTTTTATTCTTTTGCACCATTCCCAAAGAGTTTTAAAGGGGATCAACTCAACATTAGTTTCAGTAACAGAGATTTTAAAAACTCAGTAGTTTGTGAAAACACGTGCACAGGATCTCCATAGGATTGTAGAAACAGTAATGTAGATGTCTACCCTGCTCATGCTTTTTATGCTACAACAAAACTAACAAAGCTGTACAGTTTATAACCGCTGGATGACTGGGTCTTTAAATCCACTGATATAGCATGATTTTTTTTTTCTTAGCTTTATTTACCCAAATAAAAAAAAACATCACTTTTCAATCACTTTGCTCTGCAGCTTTTTTTTTTTATTTTACTCTGAAGATATTTCTTGTATGGATGCGTGTTCCCGTTTTGACTTACACCCATTTAAAATTTTCCCCCACCTGTCTTGGATTATTCTGACTCTGTTTCCATCATACATCAAAATAACTTAAATCTTTAAAGGACTGAAAGCAAGACAGTAGAGAGCTAGAACAGGTAAGTGAGATTCTTCGACATTGTTTATCTTCCTGAGATGCTCTTCTTTTGAATGTCATTGTAACTGGTAAATGTCCCGTACTTACACAGCTTTTTCAAGTCAGGAGACTTGACCAAAGCGCTTTACACTACATTCAGTCATTCACAAATTCATGCATTCACACACACACTGATGGCGGCAAACTACATACACTGACAGAAGCGGGGCTGCTGTACACTGGCGCCATTGGTCCTACTGACCTCCATCAGTAGACAATGCAGGTGAAGTGTCTTGCCCAAGAAGACAATGACACTGAAAGCTGGAGCAGGGGCTCGAACCGACAACCCTCTGTTTGCAGAGCAAACCCCTGTACCCGGCGCCATTGTTGCCCCTTGTAGCTTAAATTATAGCTGTATGACTAGAATCCAACAGACTTTATTGCTATAATGTTATGTTTTTTAAACAAAGTCAGAAAGAAATCGTTGTTAAAGTAATTTGTAGTTGGCCTCCGCCATCTACACTTTCAGAGAGAACAGTTGTAGGATCCGCAGTTGTTCTCTCATCATCTATCTGTAAAAACAGATTCACTTATGAAGCAGATTTAAACAGGTTGTCCAGTGAAATTATAATGCAAAGTAACGCAACAGTTGTTTGGTTGATAATAGTCCTAAATAGGTCCTTAAACCAGATCCTTAATCCAAGAATGCTCCCAGATGCTGATCAGTGTGTCAGCCCACAGTGGGACTGTAAAGAATAATTTCCCTCCTTTTTCTTTCAACATATGGATGGACAAAAAAACATCAACAGTAACTGTGCATTCAACTGGTTGTTTTAGATTGCTGGAAACACATGAAACCCTTTAACTGAAACCTCTATAGGGCAGCGAGGATCTTTTGACTTTACAGAACCTTACTTTAAAAAAGCCAAACTTTCCCTTTAAAGTCAGGCTTGGAGTCTTTCCAGAATCAATATAATGACTTCAGAAGTAAATGAAATGTCAAACCACCAACACTTACTTCTGGTTTATTGTTATCCAGTTCAGCGAGCTGGGAGTTTTATTTTTTTAATTTTTATTTCAACTCCCCTTATCTGCTGACGAAAATGTGGTCAAAGTCATGTTTTTTCAGCAGGAGTTTATTTGTTTCCTTTTACTTTAGAAATGACTGACATTAAATACTTATTCTACAGTTTTAGGATCATTATGTACCTGGAATAGAAGCCGTCTATTTCCATAGCTTGGTATTAGGAAGTCAACGCAGGCCGGACCCTAAATAACCCCTGACCCCTGTGAACTTCAGCCCATAGAGGTGAGAGAGCATCTAATTGTGCCAACCACGCCTCAGGGCTGGAGCCAGCACATGTTTCACCTCCACGCTCACTGAACTGTCTGCGTCTGCAGCCACTTAGAGGACGTTTTTTCTCACCTCGCAGGTCATGAGACAGCAGGTAGACCCTGCTGAGAAAATGATGTCAGATTCTGTTTGTTTAATCTATGCAACATGCAATTATAGTTAATTACTAAATATTGCGTGAATCTGCCTTTGCATCCCTGTGGGTTTCTCCCAGCAGCAGCCATTTAAAACCCAACATGCGTCATGAGAAAGTGACTCATCTACTGATAGCCGGAGAACATGGTGTGGGGAGTTTTCCTGCTGTCGAAATGGTGGACTTTTTACATGAGGCTTTTACGTGAAATCTGTCCTCCTTCACAGAAATGATGCGGTTTGAAATTTAGTTTTGAACAAAATATTGCGTATTACTCGCAAACAAGCGCTCCTTTTGTTGTGGCTTTTGTTCCGTCTCGTAGATGCTTCCTCACAGTGTGTGTTCAACAGAGGGGAGGACGTTTTTAATGAGCCCTGTGATTGCACTGGTTTACGTTTCATTCGTATGGTGAAACTGAACACGTTCAGCTCTAAAGGAAGGGGGAAAAAACTGTCCATAATCAAAGCAAAACTGTGCAGAGAGACAGTGAATAATTTGAGGTTTAATTCAAATTATCTCCAGGATTAACCTGCATTAGAAAGTTGGATATAACAGAAGGACAGGGGTGGGGGGGGGTCCATGTTGTGGATTTCGGTCTCTCTGGAGTTGCTGCTTACCTTCAGTGAAAGTGTGGCTCTGTGCCATCGCCATGGAAAAAATGAGCTAACAACAGGAATGTTGTGGCTCAAAGAAGAATAGAAGAGCAGGAACGGAGGGAGAGAAGAATAAGGAAAGGGGAAAGGAAAAGGAGAAGAAAGGGGAAGAGGGGGGGAGGTGGTGTGGCTGTCCAAACAGAACCAGATGCAGGAGTGTGGAGGCTCGTTTGATCTCGATCCTCATAGGCTGATTGATGTTGCACATTTCATTTCCTTGTCAGAGTCTTGACATAATGTTTCACTAAACACTTAGGCCCCCGCTCTCATCTCTGCTCTGTTTCCACGAGGGTCCATAATTAACCCTTTCTGGAGCAAACATACATCACTGTACAGTACGCGGGCCTACACGCACAGCAGGGATAGCTTGGGTATCAAAACAGGCAGATGTATTGTCTATTTGTGTCTCAAAGCCAGATGGTTCTGACCTGACAGAAATAAAACCCAGAGGAGAAGCCATGCTTCAAACTTTGAAGTCTAAAAGATGGGAGGAAAAAAATTTTTCTTAACATTTGTAATGCAGTCAACTCAATTTCCATCAAAGAACAAAAGCTAGAAGCTCTGGGATGACGTCTTCAGGTGGTGGGAGCGCGGCGGTGTGACCAATCGTAAATGATGTGTTTGGATGTCTACTTTTCCTCCTCACCTTCACCTCCTCACTGTGAGTTTCTTCACCCTCCTGGACTGTAGGTATTAATGTTGGTACACAACACACTTATGCCTCCCTCCTCCTATAATCACCCTTCAAGCCCTCCATCCCAGGAGGAGCTTATGGGGACACAAAAGGCAGACATCTGGGACCCATTTCCCCTTATGGAGAAACCCTTCCTGTGGGGTATCCACTTGGAAAGGTTTAAAGGAGGAGCGAGGTGGGGTGAGGGGAGCTGCCTATGGGTGGAGATGATGGCAGTCGGGGAGGAGGAGATGGGCTTGGATAAAAGGTGTGGATGGTAGCCGAGTCACATGGAGACGTGGCCTACGTTTAGGAACAAAAAAAACGTAAAATACAGACAAACGACTAACAAATTAAAATTAGAGGGAAAAACTAGACTGAGATGAAGGAGTAAATAAAAAGAATTGCAGTCTAGCAGGATGTAAAATCTGTTTAATTATCTACATTCATCTAAGTTTAGTTCAAGTTACTTTTAATATGATTTAGCAAAATTATTTGCATAAAAACTGAGACTAGAACAATTTATCACAGCTATTCCTACATAGACAAATGTATAGAAGCAACTAACATATAAAATACTTTCTCTCTAGAAGGAAAACAACAACAGCTCCTTCAAAGGGGAATTATAATTATAAAAGCCGAAGGAAAAGGAGATGGTTTCCATAATCAGAGGTGGGTAGAGAACTCAAAAATTGTACTTACCGGTAAGTAAGATTAATACTACTTGATCTTTTCTTTTTTCTTTTTTACTCAAGTAAGAGTTAAAAAAAAATGCAAAAAAGGTTACATAAGTCCTGAATAAATAATCATAACATGATGTTTTACATAAGTTAATGATACAGACCAAAATGTTAAGTTTTGTGTAAATAATGTGTTCCAAAAATAAAAATCCAGGCAAAAGAAGCAGTTCTCCAAACCAATTTCTTATTAACTTTTGAAACCTTCAGCAACAATATTTACTTCCTATTGCATGGCCTCCAAATATCATAGCAGGTTCAAGTAAGCCTTTATACAAACAGGAAAACTCTTTTTGATACAAACATTAACTGTGTTTCTCTGGAGCAAATAAAAAAGGACAGAAGAATAAAAATAGAAGCTTGTTTGTTGTTCAGTGACGTTACTCACACTGGCTGGATTAGCCAGACAGTTTAGAGGAGGGATATTTTATTAAGATATCACACACTTAAAAGTAAATAATATGAAGTAATAGTAAAACTACTCCTAAAAGTATATTTTTGTCAAAAAGTTACTCAAGTAACTGTAACTGAGTAAATGTAACTAGTTACTACCCACCTCTGACTATTACACAGAAACAATTGACAGTTTACAAAGTTAATAGTCGTTAAAGGGAGCCAGGGGTACTTTCTATGGAAAGAAAAACAAATTAAAGAAAAATGGCAGCAATGCCTCAATTCAGGAAAATTACATAGAAAACACACATGAAATTAGAAATATTTGCTGTCAAGTTTTAATTAGGCTGTTTGAAAATGTGCACTGAAAGTATAAAACATTAAAAAGCAATTTAATGTAAAAGAAGCCAGAGTTGCATATTATTAATTATGCTGCGACGCTGCTGACGCAGCCAGTGCAACGACGCAAAGCACTAAAACGAGATTCTTCTCCCACCATGCATACATCGCTGGACATTTCTATCTCATTCAGATAAAGAATACAGTCTTTGCTTTAAAAATACCTCCTTCTCTTGCTGCGTGCGAGCTCCTATTATTCTTGCTCAGCCCTTATGTATCCTCTCTTATGAGAGCATAATTTATCATAATATTTAGAGCTCGAGCTTCCTTTAAATATCCCTTCTTTCATGTGCAATTTAGCTAATATCCTGCTCTGGCGCTGATTACGCCGTTCAAGTACTGGGGTCCGTCTGAGACACATTATGAATAGTCCCAGTGGAGCTGGGGATATGGTACAGTGCACGGCAGGTCAGGCTGGATGATGGCGAGTAGAGCTCTTATTATTTGGAACATGTCGGGATAAGAGGCGCTCAGCTGTTGGAAGATATGACAGAAAAACTGCCTAAACATAACCTGTGATTGGGAATGTTTGATGTGGCAGAATCATCTGAGCAACAAACGACATTTTCAACAACAGAAACACATCCTGTGT
>NW_015151900.1:151858-154919 GCF_000732505.1 Cyprinodon variegatus
CCCTTTGGAATGGGGGTTGTTTAGTTTATTTGTTGGCCTGTAAGACCCGCCTCTTCTCAGAGGGAAGCAGGGAGAACGGTCCATGGTGGGGGTGTGGGGGTCATTGATGATGTTACTTATTGTTAATGTTCTTTAATTAGGGTGACCAAACGTCCCTTTTTCCCAGGACATGTCCGTATTTCACGTCCTGTCCCGGGCGTCCCGGTTTTTTTGTAGAAAGTGAGGAAATGTCCTGTTTTTAAATTACCTTCATTGGACCATTAAATTTACAGACGCTAGGGTACTGCGCACGACGCTGCATGTGACGTAACCCCTGAGCCGCGTCAGTGCGGGCAGCCCTGTTCTTAATCAGAATATAGATTTCGTGGCTGTCAGTACATGCAAAAGCGCAAATGTATGTTTACCGACAATTTACAAAAGAGTTTCCCCGCTTTCAAACCGGGTCGAGACAAATGGGAGACCTTGTGCACAGTGTGCAAAGCAGGCACATATGTCTCGGTGTCCAATGGTGCAAGGGATCTGAAAAGCCACCTGGTTACCGAAAGTAAAGATTCTTTACGTCTACTGATATGTTTGTTCGTCTTTGGTACATTTTGAATAATTTTTGCTACAATAGAGGTATTTTTTGTTAATTAGCTCATTTGTAATTTTTTTTTTTCCAATAGTCTACAGAACAGACATTATTTCATTCATTACTTAGGGTATCATGTGTTAGAGTATCATGTGTTTTTGGGAGTTGAAAGTTATTGTTAACTTTTATTGTTAAGTGAGGGATGTTTAGATGAGACATTATTTCTTTCATTGTGCTATTCATTTATTACAGGAATTTTTAAACTTTTTTTAATAAATACATTTTGAATAAAATTATCATTTGTTATTGGAGTTATTGCTGTTGACTTTTACTGAAAGCATTTTTAATAAACCAACTGTAAATATCATGTTATTTTAGGATTACGTAGGCCTATGTTAAGTTAGTGCATGCCACAGACATCTCTATGCATGGGAACAGAGATTGCCCCCCCGCCGCCGCAAAATCCACCCCCTCCCGCTCCAAGGTGTCCTGGTTTTCCCAAATGAAAATATGGTCACCCTACTTTAATGGAGGGAAGAGGAGTCCCGATGATCCTCTCTGCTGTTCTCTCCACTCTTCTTATCTTCTTCCAGTCTGAGGCGCTGCAGCCTCCACACAGGAAGTACAGGCGCCTCTGTGCCCTTTTGACCAGTGAGGAGGTGTTTACATTCCAGGTGAGGGTGTCTGTGGTGTGCACCCCCCAGTAATTTGGTGCTGTTGACCACCTGTACAGCTAAGCTGTTGATGACCAGTGGAGCGTGGTTAGGCCAGTTTTTTCTGAAGTCCAGGGCGATCTCCTTCGTCTTCTCCACGTTCAGGATCAGGCTGCTTTCTCTGCACCAGTCCACCAGCTGCTCCACCTGCTCTCTGTAGTTCTTGTCGTTTTCGTTTCTGAGGAGGCCCACCACCGCGGTGTCGTCTGCAAACTTCACAATGTGATTGGTGGTGAACCTGGCGACACAGTCATGTGTCATCAGGGGGAACAGCAGGGGGCTCAGGACGCAGCCCTGAGGGGGGCCTGTGCTTAGGATGATGACATCAGAGGTGTTCTGTCCGACCCGGACTGACTGAGGTCTGTTGGATGAGGAAACCTAGCAGCCAATTGCAAAGGGGTGTATTGAATCCCAGCTGTTCCAGTTTGTCAATCAGATGTTGTGGGATGAACTGTAGTCCAGGAACAGCATCCGCACATGGGTGTTCTTCTCCTCCAGGTGTGCCAGGCTCCAGTGGAGAGCAGAGGAGATGGCGTCCTCAGTGCACACTAATGGCGTCCCTAACCCTATGTCAGCTCATCCCCCTGTACTGGGCTTCTATTTAGAGTCATAAAGGACAATCTAAACACTATCGGGCTAGAGGTTTGGNACCCCTTTGGAATGGGGGTTGTTTAGTTTATTTGTTGGCCTGTAAGACCCGCCTCTTCTCAGAGGGAAGCAGGGAGAACGGTCCATGGTGGGGGTCATTGATGATGTTACTTATTGTTAATGTTCTTTAATGGAGGGAAGAGGAGTCCCGATGATCCTCTCTGCTGTTTCACAACTCTTCTTATCTTCTTCCAGTCGAGGCGCTGCAGCCTCCACACCACACAGTGAGACAGCTGGTCAGAACGCTCTCTATGGTGCTTCTGTAGAAGGTGGTGAGGATGAGTGGGAGCAGGTGAGCTCTCCTCATCCTCCGCAGGAAGTACAGGCGCCTCTGTGCCCTTTTGACCAGTGAGGAGGTGTTTACATTCCAGGTGAGGGTGTCTGTGATGTGCATCCCCAGTAATTTGGTGCTGTTGACCACCTGTACAGCTAAGCTGTTGATGACCAGTGGAGCGTGGTTAGGCCAGTTCTTTCTGAAGTCCAGGGCGATCTCCTTCGTCTTCTCCACGTTCAGGATCAGGCTGCTTTCTCTGCAGCAGTCCACCAGCTGCTCCACCTCCTCTCTGTAGTTCTTGTCGTTGTCGTCTCTGAGGAGGCCCACCACCACGGTGTCGTCAGCAAACTTCACCATGTGATTGGTGGTGAACCTGGCGACGCAGTCATGTGTCATCAGGGTAAACAGCAGGGGGCTCAGGACGCAGCCCTGAGGGGGGCCTGTGCTTAGGATGATGACATCAGAGGTGTTCTGTCCGACCCGGACTGACTGAGGTCTTTTGGTGAGGAAGACTAGCAGGCAATTGCAAAGGGGTGTATTAAATCCCAGCTGTTCCAGTTTGCCAATCAGATGTTGTGGGATGAACTGTAGTCCAGGAACAGACTCCGCACATGGGTGTTCTTCTCCTCCAGGTGTGCCAGGCTCCAGTGGAGAGCAGAGGGGATGGCGTCCTCAGTGGAGCGCTTCCATGGGAACCAGATGGCACCACATTTATTTATGTCAGCTCATCCCCCTGTACTGGGCTTCTATTTAGAGTCAAAAAGGACAATCTAAACACTATCGGGCTAGAGGTTTGGCAGATATAACCTTATTTTATCATAATCAACTGGGCTTTGGTCTATTTTTTTTTATACA
>NW_015151901.1:0-2661 GCF_000732505.1 Cyprinodon variegatus
ATATCAAAAAAGTACTCCAGAGTGTTGTTCAGCATGGGGGTGAGTAGAAAATGAAGGCTAATCATGTTTTGGGTGTACTATTCCTTTAAAAGGACAAAAACCAGCCACCTGTGAAAGACACAGCTATCTTCTCACAGACTCACTTTGTCAAAACTGAGCTGGATATCCTGCATTTCTCTGGGATAGGTCAATAAAATATACACTAAGTGCACACAGCAAAAGACAGGCATTATTCGAGGGCACCTAATGCTCAGGGGAAGATGGAGTTATAGAGTGAGGAAAATAATTATTTGTCACCCTGCTATTTTGAAAGTTCTCCCACTTCGAAATCATGGTGGATTCTGAAATAGTCGTAGATGCATGTCCACTGTGAGAAACATAATCTAAAAAAAAAAAAAAATACATTAATCTCACTATATGTTTTTTGACTATTTAACTGTATAATAGAGCTGCAAATAAGTATTCAATCATCTGAGAAAAATCAATCTTAATATTTGGTACAGAAGCCTTTATTTGCATTTACAGAGGTCAAATGTTTCTTGTAGTTTTTCACCAAGTTTGCACAAACTGCAGGAGGGATTTTGGCCCACTCTAAAAGTGTCATAATTGAAGGTGACTCAGAACGAGAGCAACTAAAGAGGCGGGTTGTAGCTTAAAAGGTTTATTGAAAACAAGATTGTGGGTATGAACAGGAAGCTGTATGGTCTGGTCAGGTTCTTCTGGGCTTCTGCAGAGAAGATGAGGAGACTGGTGAATGTATAGAAACAGTTGCTGGAGGATTATGCTGGGCTGACACTCACTGTAGAGATCTTGTGGGGAGTGTCCCCAGTGCTTCGAGTGCTGACCAGTACTCTCTCCCTGGTCGGTGGTTGGAGGGTGGACAGGCAGGTGAGCGCAGGTAGGAGGGCTGAGCTATGGATTAACCCGAGATCCCTCTCAGGTTCCTGGTTGTTTTCAGATGGGGATCCAAGATCTATGGTTCCAGGCTGGGTCTCAGGATCAGAGAGAGGGGTTCTGCAAGAAAGGTTCAGAGCAGGGTTTAGGCAAGGGTTAGAGTCACCAGGACAAGGTTTGGGTTTGGTCTGTACCAACGCAGTGGCATTAACGAACTGACGCCCTCCTCCTGGTTCCAGCTCCTTAAAGGAGAATTCCGGTTTTTAACACTTTTAGCNATTGTCAAAATTTTGGTGTCGATCATTCGATTTCATCCTGGACACTACAGAAAATGGGCTAAAAGTGTTAAAAACCGGAATTCTCCTTTAAGTCTCCTCCCTTTTCTAAATCCTATTCTGTCACTTTTAATAGCTGGTGGTAGCCTGTCTACTCAGCTAAAGCAAGCCTACCTTCCTCTGGTGGACCACAAGACCTGCTCCAGCAGTGGCTGGTGGGGTAGTACTGTGAAGACCACTATGGTGTGCGGTGGTGGCGGTAATGAGTCTGGATGTAATGTGAGTTTATCTAGAAAGGACAGTCAGCTTATTTAAGTGTTGCTCCATCAACTTCTGTCTCATTTTGGTGGTTCTGACCATTTTTATTTTAATTGTCCTGTTTGTGTTTTATCAGGGTGATTCTGGAGGTCCACTTAACTGCCAGGTTAGCGGCAAGTACTATGTGCATGGCATTGCTAGCTTTGTGTCTGGCTACGGTTGCAACTATCCTCAGAAGCCCACCGTTTTCACCCGTGTGTCTGCCTACATCAACTGGATTAACTCAGTAAGAGACAAACATGCAGACTCTCATCAGTGAAGGAGTCAAGAAAATGGATCTTAATGAAGTTTTTATTTTTTTTCAGATCCTGTAACAGGTGTTTTCAGAATTCTGGGGTGCGCAACTTTATTAAATAATGTTTGCATCTAAAGAAAAACAACAGATTCACTGCATTTAATAAAAATCATCAAACGTTGTTTAAAGCCTGATTATTCATTTAATTAAAAATGATAAACGTTATGCAGTTACATGCTCCTTTAGAAAAAAATAAAATTGCTGCAGCTTGCATAAGTATTCAAACCCCTTCGATAGACTCCCTTCCTCCTTTAGGAAACCTCCTTAAGTTTTATATCTAAGGAATACCAACCATTTTAATTGACTTATTGACTCTTCAGCAATCCCTCAATGCAGAGGATATTACCTTTTGAACAGGAATAAACCTCCATCAGAATCAGAACCAGGCTGTGTGTGAGCAGCCATCTGCCGAGGCTGACTGGGGTTCAAGGAGGTGTCTGCCTTATGGACTAAAAGTCCATAAGAGGAGCTACTTTTAGTGGCTGATAACTAATCCCATTCTACTTTTAGAGATTCTAGGAACCACTAGTAAAGCTGCCGATTAGGAACCTCTTGGATATGAGATTTAAATGACAGTCAAGATTTTTTACTTTCCTACCCGAGATCAATTTAATCCCATCTAGATGAAGTGACTGACTAATTTTCTTTTTCAGAGACTTTGATCCAAGACTATAACTTCTGTTTTGTCTGCATTCCAAAGCAGAAAGTTAAGAGTCACCCATGTTTTTAAAGGAATAGTACACCCAAAACATGATTAGCCTTCATTTTCTACTCACCCCCATGCTGAACAACAATCTGGAGTACTTTTTTGATATCTCAAATGCATCTGGAGATCTGGGAGGCTTCTTGCTGTCTGCTGACATTCAAATAATGGAGGTC
>NW_015151901.1:3892-6374 GCF_000732505.1 Cyprinodon variegatus
ATGGAGGTGAGTAGAAAATGAAGGCTACACATGTTTTGGGTGTACTATTCCTTTAAGTCTTCAGATATACCTGTAGTCTATCTAATGGATTAGTTTAATCTGGATTAATAGACAGATATAGCTGAATATGATCAGTATAACAATGGAAATTAACCCCATACTGTCTAATAATTCTAACCATTGGGAGAATATATAGAGTAAAGAGAAATGGCCCTGGGACTGATCCCTTTGGTACTCCGCATGTAACCCTGGAGCACGAGTAAGATTTATTATTAAAATGAATGGTGTAGGTGGTCACACACTTGTTTGACAACTATTTTCACAAGAACTTTGGTTAAGAAAGGAAGATTGGATATAGGTCTATAATTGGCCAATGGCCAATTGGTTCAAGAGATGGTCAAAAGCCTGGGGAACATATCCCTATAACAGGGACAGCTTAATCACATCTAAAATGGAGGAAGAAATCAGAGAGTCCTTAAATAACTTGGCTGGAACTGGATCTAACATACAAGTTGAAGGCTTGGATGAAGATAATAGTTTTGCTAATTCTGAAATTTCAATTTAATGAAAACAATCTAAACATTGTTGAGGCTGTTGTTACCTCCGATGCTGCCATACCTTTCAGACATAAACAAATCCCATTTAGAGGGTTGCAAATTATCTAATTTTTAAAAGCATCGCCCTTATTTAGAAAGAATCCGATAATGATTACTGCTAAGAGCAGGTGGGGTGGATGGTTCAACAGAGCTATGGCTCTGGGTGAGCTTGGCAACTGTATTAAAAAGAAATCCTGGGTTATTCTTATCAATGAGGAGAAATATGTTGCTAATGCTTCATGAAGATTAATTTCATACAGCAGTAAACAGTTTTTCCAGACTAGTTAGGTTTCTTGTAGGCATGTAGAGCGCAATTTTCTGTCCAGTTTCCTAGCATTTAGCTTCAAAGTGCACAGCTCTTCTTTAAACCAGGGAAGCAGCTTTCCACTTTTATAGTTGTTTTTTTTCAAAAGGGCTACACTGTCTATGGCAGCCTGCAGAGAACTAACAACCTCATCAACAAAATCATCAACCCGTGAAGGGGAATAAACCAAATGTTTACCCTCTGCAGCACTCCTCAGCCACACAGAGGAGGGGAGGAGGAAGAAAGTGAAACAGATTCTTTAAAATGTATTACTGCATTATCTCATAATAATCTGCTAAAGTGAAACCTTCTTTTGGGGAAGGAGAACTCTGTTAAAGTAATCCGAAAGCTTATTGAAAAAGTGGTCAGAGAGGACAGGGTTGTGAGGCAATACTTTTATCTCTTCATATTCAATGCCATATTTCAGAACAAGGTCCAAATTATGAAGATGAGAATGTGTGGGACTATTCACATTTTGAACAAAGCCAATCGAGTCTATGATAGCATTCCAGGCTGCATTTAAGCTATCACCTTGTTTGTCAGCATGGTTGTTAACATACTGTGGTTGTTAACCTACTATGATGAACATGTCCGTATTCAACACCAAATCAGGTAGGAACTCTGACTCAGACTAAGGACCTGGTGGACGATACAAAGTTTAAAAAAGAAAGGATGACGGAAACTAAGGGTTAAATGTTCAAAAAAGTTGTAATTATTAACTGACTTTGCACTAATCAATTCAATTCTGTTTATTTCTATAGCGCCATTTCACAACACATGTCATCTCAAGGCACTTTACAGTTCACCAGATCATCCAGTCAAATTGATTCAAAGTTTTCTATCTAAGGAAATCATTGGGTTTAAGTAGTCGATGGAGTTGAAGGTAAATGCTTCATTATAAAAGAAAACATCAAATAGTTTAAACTGAAATTTAAATGATAAATAAAACAGAATAAATGATATAATCCTGTAAACAGACCTTTTTCATTGTGTTAAACTTCTATAACGGCTGTTATACAATCACAAAGTTTGTCCACTTCACCAAAAATACACAGAATTTGATGTTCTAGTTACAGTGGGTCCCGTCAGGTGTGCAGATTGACGTCATTGTTCTTTACACTTTAACCTCTTCTCTACCAGCTGTGTTTGTTCCAGATGTTCACACACAGTAGAGTTCGGATGGCGAAAGCTTTAATCACTTTGACCGTTTTTTTACCCTTTGCTGCTGTCACTCTTGTAGCACAGATAAAAAAAAAACACTGAGCGTTCTAAAGACAAGTCTAATCAAATAGAGATTATGTGATGCAGCTAATCCTGAGGAAACCTCACATGGTCTAATAGTAAGGACCATAAAAAAATGCCCGATTCCTTCTACAAATTGTATTGTGTAATAATGAGGTGTTTTAGTGTAGACGGGGTGCCTCCCCTGAGCTGCTGCTGTCATGGTGCCCAAAAATTGACCTCACTGTGTTAGCACAGCTTTAGTACCTGTTGCGAACATTGTGCATAGAGTATGCAAATCAATATTTAATGCAAAAGTGATATCAGATAGTGAGTAAAAGGCCATATTTTATTGTTTTAA
>NW_015151901.1:7424-8938 GCF_000732505.1 Cyprinodon variegatus
GCCACCAAGAATTGAGGCAGTTCTGAAGGCAAAAGGGGGTCCAACCCGTTACTAGCATGGGGTACCTAATAAAGTGGCCGGTGAGTGTATTATTTTATGGAAAAGTCAAGATTTCACATCGTTGAGAGATGAAAACATCTTGTATTTCTTGTCTACGCCTCCATCCAGCGTCAGCAGAGCCCCTCAGATTTCCTTTCATCCAGACGCCTGCTGCGGCTCAGGTGGGGGAAGCATGAGGCACTCTCAGGCCAGCAGAGTGACATAGCCCCTCCATGGTGTCCCTCCTGGCTCTTCCTCTGGGCCTCCTTTTAGAGCACCTCCTAGGAGGCATCTTGGACGTGGACGAGATGTGGAGGAGCAGTGGCTCTTCCCCGAACCTGTCCTAGCAAAAAGAAAAACTACTACAGCTACCTTACATCCTTTCAGTATAAAGATGTTAAAATATATTAACATAATTATTCCAAATAGTGAAAAAATGTGGGTTTTAAAAACAAAAAATAAGGAGATAACTCCAGCAAACCATGTTTGTCCCCTACGATCAAGCTATCAAGCTTGATTTGGGCTTGATGTGTCTGCGAGGTCCGTGCATCAAAATAGCCATTTGCATAGCTTCACAGTGGACTGATTTTCAGCATCACATTCCTAGGAATGAAATACCTGAAATTGTGATTAACTGGATGTCTTGTCTTGTTCTGTTTCCCACTATTCCGAAAAGCTCCTGGAAAATCATACAAGTCAGCATAGAAACATCCATCCATTATCTGACACATGTCCCAATTGGGGTGGCGAGGGGTGCTGGTGCCTATCTCCAGCCGTCAATGGGCAAGAGACGGGGTCCACCCTGGACAGGTTGCCAGTCCATCGCAGGGCAACACACAGACAAACAGGACAAACAACCATTCACACACACACCTAAGGAGAGTTTAGAGAAGCCAATTAACCAAACAGTCATGTTTTTGGACTGTGGGAGGAAGCCAGAGTACCTGGAAAGAACCCATGCATGCTCAGGGAGAACATGCAAACTCCATGCAGTGCTACCCACTGCGCCACTGAGCAGCCCAACATAGAAACATGGCTTCCGAAAAAAGTAAACACCACCACAGTTTGGATATAATAAGAACATGAGAGAACAGGCCACCTACACTAGGGTGAACATATTTTCATTTGGGAAAACCAGGACACCTTGGAGTGGGGCGGATGGGTTGGGGGATTTTGATTGAAAGAACAAATGTCTCATTATCGGGATTTGCTCCGTGATGAGAGGAAATGTTACTTGTTACTAGTTGTTATTGAGTCAGATATGTGGCAGTAATGTTTGGTTTATCTAAAGGTTTTTATCTGTTACTGTGTAAATGAGTTTGGCTGTAATTTAAGGACAGATTCTAATAAATCTGCAGAGTGGGAACTATTAATCTGATAGGAGTTTCATTTTTAAGATAATAGGGAAGAGTTAAAATATAAAAAATAAAATTCTGTAATGTGTTTTAACAATATAAAACTGGAGAATTAATAAC
>NW_015151901.1:11925-13587 GCF_000732505.1 Cyprinodon variegatus
AAAATCTCAAAAAATAGAGTTTAGCACATATTTCGTCAGTAAGAGTTGTAGTATAAACTAGATGAGGTTATGTGTGTAATGTGTGACTTTCACCAGAGCTGATTGAAACCCTTCAAAACGTTATTTAGACCTGATGATTCACTGGTGAAAACAGGAAAAACTAGAGCTTACAAGGGAATCAGCATTGGAAAAACCCAAAGGGTCACCTGGTTGTCCTTTTATCATGGAAAGAAAGCAACAGTGAAAAGCGTCTCATGACCTAATCAAATTAATATCTGCTGTGAAGGCAACAAAGGCCAACCAGTCTGGGGCGGAATAGCCTGGATGAGCCTTTCACCTCACAACTGTTTTAGACTTTCACTGCAGAAGAACAACCCTAATATCAGATAGATTTATAACGAAAGATGTAGAATACAGTATACCTACAGCTGAAAAATAAAATGTTAAATAGGAGCTAAGAAACACTCTGACCTTTAACCCTTCTGTATAAAGTCCTCTGGCCAACCAGGTCCTTATGGCAACAATTAGAAAGTTTATACCTGATGGGTCATTGCTGTGATAAAAATATTTTTATTCCATCAAAAGGTTCATCCTGAGATCTACTGTGTTAACCAGTTAGTTTGAAGAAAGTACAGTATATATTAAACATTCTAGAGAACCACGAAGCCACGTCTTTTCTCCACAGCTCACAACCATTCTAAAGAAAAATTTATCTAAAAATGAAAAATATAAAAATGCGTTTATTTGCCGATAGATTGAGGAGGTCAATAAAATGACCTGCAAACAGAACAAGGATTTTAAAATAAAATTAGATACTACTAAAATGAGATTAAGACTATTTAAGTTAACATAAATCAGCTTTTATTTTCATTTTTAAACTCACTTGTTCCAATCAAAAGAAAATATGGAATAACTTTTTTTTTTTTTTATCTTAACTGCATTCAAGCAGATTCATCTTAACACTAATGGGAGAAAAAGAATTAATAAAATCGATCTTGGAAATCTTTGTTTAAATTCAGACCCCTGTCTTAAACTGTCTTTGTTTTTCTTATTTGAGTATTTAAGTGCCTAAAATCTACAGATTATAGACCCAGCAATATTATGCTGATCTATTAATTTAATTCATCATGCAGCATTTTTTCTTTTCCAAAAAGAAACTTTGATTTTAGTTTCAAGCAGAAATATATTGAATAAAGCCCTATGAATCTGGTTATATAAGGTTTGGAACTTTCTGAATCAATTTTAATAGCCTCAAAAAACAAAAAACAAAAAAAAAACAGTATGTTTTTTTAAGCTTTTCATTCATTGCATTCAACATTTCTCTGTCACTTCCACCAAATCATTTTAACTTTCCTGGTGTATCAGTTTGAACCGTGCAGCAACACATGTCAGACACACAAAGCAGAGAGCAGCTTCAACAGCTTCTTCTGCTAGCTCGGTAAATGTTTGCCTTGAAAATGTCTTCAAAAGTCCTGGAAATGCTGTGAAAATATGGTAACCCTGCTGATGGCGCTACCATGGGGAGAAACCATGTTGCTTGTTGCTCTTTCTGAGTTTGGCGCCTCTGTCTGTAAACTCCTTGAAATTTGTTCAGTTCTAATGGATTATTTCCTGCTTGTAAGCAGGTCTGTTGGCGGATGGATGGATGGATGGATGGATGGA
>NW_015151901.1:15517-18224 GCF_000732505.1 Cyprinodon variegatus
TCCCTTTTCACTGATAAATCTGTTATTAAATTATTTATCCTTCATCCTAAATGTTAAAATATGAGATTATCTCATATATGCTAGAATACATGCATTTAGATTCCTCTAGTTTTTTTTTGTTTTATTACATCTATATCTCAGTTTGTGGATAAAAAAAGGACAAACGTCTGAACTTTATTCTCTTTTTTCTCTTAGATATAATTGTTTCTTTGTTCCATCAAAAACAGAAATGATGCAAAAACCATTAGACGGTAAAGAGAACATAAGAGAGTTAATGTCCTTTTGATAAATTCATTTTTCTCAGACACAAGCAGAAATCTTAGTATATAACATTATCAATTGTTGAGCAAGTCTTATTGGGGTCGCCTGCTGAGTCAGTGATGCTGTATCAATATTTCCTTTAAATAGGAAATATTGATCACTGCATCACACTTGGAACATCATGTTCCCTTTTGTTCTAATGCATTTTGCACCATATTTATGTACTTTGCACTGCATTGAATCTTTCCATATCAATACCTTTTATACCATGACTTTTAAACTGGTTTCCTTTTCTTTTTACATTCTTAATCATTGCTGGTCTTTATAAATGGAAATGTTTATTACGCTGTTGTAAGCTGCTCATTCAATGTTTTGAGCTGTATGCATCAAATTTTTGTTTTGTATGCAGTCTGTGTATAAAAAAACAACAATAAAGTTTGTCAATTCATTTCAATTCAGTTTATTTATATATTATTTATCAAAAATATAACTGCGGATGTCTGGAGGACAGAGATTCGCCTACATGTTTATGAATGCTGCCGTACAATAAATAATAAATTATGAACAGTTTAGTTTGTGTCTGAATATCTTCAGAACGGCTCCAAATGACACAAAACTAATATGGGTGAGTAGAACATGATGTAATAACGTAAAATTTCATGGAGTGGAAATGTTCATTTACTGTCCGGAAACCTGCACTTTGTTTTGTATACACTTTGTGTGTGCAAAATGACAAAAACCTCTCAAAGTTTAAGTCTAAGTCTAAAAGTTTTTGCAGAAATCAAATTCATGTATGTGAAGCTTCAGAGCTTCACCAGCAGCTTCAGTGACCTGGATTCCCCTGGTTTGTAATTCCAATATAAGATCTTCTATGATGTGAAATAACATTATTCATACTTAGGGATGAATGTCAGTGTCTCAGCGAAGACGTGCTGATACATGTGGAATATTTAGGAGAGTATTAAAATTAAGTGTCTAATAAGCAGGTTGAGCAACTGTATGAATTACAGAAAACAAAGCAAAACATGTTGACTAAAATGGTAGATAGAGTTGCTCACTGATAAGTACTTGTTTACAGCAGCAGTTATTGTAACAACAAATAAATGACGTCAATTTTCACAACCTCCCTTAATTCACCTTTCCTTTGACTCATACTAATCAATGTTTCTGACCACTAAGGGGTCCCAGTCCGACTGGTTTAAACCAGCACAATCAAGCCAATGTGGGTGATACCAAGTCTGATGAGGGGTAAACAATCATTTACTTAACGACATCACGGAAAAATTGGATGCTCTATCTAACTCTGTAGAATCTTCCAGAAGTTTTCCTAATTGGTTTTGAAGTTATAAAATAAAATCAAGTATTTAAGCAAAGCAACACAAATGGAAGACCTTTCTTAAATAGATCTACATTCACTGATCACACTTTGTGTAGCGGTCACTATAAAGACACTAGTGGTTACTTAAGAACAGCTTTATGGTACTGATGTAAACCACGATTAAAAGTAAAAGAAATCATCTGCATTTCTACAGAGTCAGAATGTCATTGTCAAAAAGAGGGAAGAGAAAATTGTATTTAATGAGGAAAAACTTGAAATTTCAAAAGATAAGATAGATACTTCAAGTCAGACTAGAGATCCAGATAAAAACAAAGTCCCAGGGTATCAAACACCGAACAGTTCAAAAACACTAGTCACATAATGACCAATAATTTTTCAATTCAATTCAGTTTAATTAAATAGCACCAATTCACAACGCATGCCATCTCAAGGCATTTTACAATTAAACCTGATCATACATTCAGATTGATTCAAAGTTTTCTATCCAAGGAAAACCAGCTCATTATGTCAAAGGCAATCCCTCACACTAAGCAAGCCTGTAGCGACAGTGGAGAGGAAAAGCCAGGCTCAGTGTGGGCGGCCATCTGCCGAGACTGACTGGGGTTCAATGGGACAGAAAAAGAGATACAAAACGCAACTGTTAACCAGCTCCACAGGCGTACCCGTCCAGGATAGACAAAGCCAGGCAGATGAGCTCCGAGCCAGTTCCAATGTCAGAGAATGAAGAGAGCACATCCAGTCAGTCACTGTCAGAGAAACAGGACTACACTGGAAAACAGGCCGATCTCCAACATCTAGAAACAAAGGTGTTGCAGTGAGAGCAGAGAGAGCAGAACGTTAGAAATTGAACTGACAGATTCTGCAGAGTGGGAGAATAGACATAGAATGAAGCAGAATGATGAAAAAGGGGTCCCTATGTCCTCCAGCAGTCTAAGCCTATAGCAGCAGAACTATAGAGATAGCTCAGGATAACCTTTTATAAATAGAGGTTAATAAAATGATTTTATTTTGTATTTATTTTGATTCCTTACTAACTTCCATGCAACATATTTATGTTATTTTTTTATTTGAGAAGGAAAGCGTAACATGATAAGAATTAAATGCTCA
>NW_015151901.1:18806-20896 GCF_000732505.1 Cyprinodon variegatus
ACTACAGTTAGTCGACTTCCTGATAGTAAGGAATTACAATAGTCCAAGCTCTAAGTAACTCAAACAGAACTGCTGAGCAAACTCCTCCCAGCCTACCCCTCTGCTGGTACCAGAGGAAGACGCCGCCAACCTGAAATACCATAAATACAATCTTTAACAAGCTTCATATAGTTTTTTTCTCTTCTACTTCAACTAAGTACTAATGAAGTTTAGTGACGTTGTGTTTTCCAGTGACGGACGTTTCTGAAGCTGGTCACAAACCCATGTATGCCATGATGTAGATACAAGGGGAAAAACATATTGGCACTGAATAATGGCATGAGAGTCTGATGATTTAAAATAGTTCAAGTGACAACTGGGTAGTTTTTGGAAGTCGCCCTCCCTCCTTAATACGGAAATGTACTGGAACCATACTGTCATGATGCTAGCAGTACCTTGCTCTAACTTCTGCTTTGCCTACCTTCACCCCTGCAATGTGGAATGTCATTAGCCACATTTCCAGTGACCATCAAATCAGTGTGGAATCATTTTGTGTTTCCATCCATTTTTTTTATTCAGTGGAAACACCAAACCAGGGAAACTTAGCTTTAGCAGAACATCAATCATTTGCAAAATAAATGACTCAAAATGCTTCAACCTTTGCTTTATCTGACCATTATTTTTTTTTTTTTTTACAGAAGGTGTTTGGCTGGTCAATAGTGACACTTGTGACCTTTATTTGTGCTTGAAGGTTTCCATTTGTGAGCATGCACCCTTTACCGTTCTGGGTTGGCACTTTGCGACCCAAAAGAACAGCTCTTCCTTTGGACACTGACGCTGGTGATCCAGGTACTCCAGTTTCACCATAAAGGAACATTTTGGGTCTTCTTTCTTTCAGACCTTGATAAAACAACATGAATCAGCTGCTTTAAGTGATGATCTTTAGTCAAGTATTTTAGAAATTTATCCGTAGACTCTCTGCTAGCATTGCAATTCTACTAGATCTGTACTGTAGATTTGCTCCCTGGACTTTTCCTCTGTTCCAGGTATTACTCAACCCACTGAGTGCTGTCACTGACACCATTTATGCTCATAAAAAACACATCCTGCTGTAAATGTGTAGCCTTTGGTCTGGCCAAGAAATTCTGTAACCTCAGCAGAATGTATTAAGAGATGAAGGTGAGGTTTTGTACGGCACATGCTTGTATGAAATGTATCTGTCACCTACAAAGCCGCTGAAGTGCTACTATTCCTAGCTACAGACATCCAAAGACAAAATAAAACAGTGTTGGGAGACATTTTGAGTCCCAAACCCATTTCTCTGACTCTTTCTTCCTTGTAAAATGAAAACATTGATGCACATTTGATGCACAAAGTGTGGAACAATCTGTAAGTTGGATTGAACTTAATATGCTGATGAAGATTCCCAGTCATCCAGGTCATAGTCATTCCGTAAAAGTTTAAGAAACAATCCACTGGACTTGGTTTCCAAGATTTGAAGACATTTCGCTACCGCTCTTGGAGCCTTCAAATCTTGGAAACCAAGTCCAGTGGATTGTTTTTTTTTAAAACTTTTACGCATCTGACTTAATGCTGAGCGCAATGTTTGGAGAAAACCAAAAGGAGGTTCATCCTACCTCACAGAAAACTCTAAGCACAGTGGTGGAGGGCTGATCATTTGCTGATTATTTTTGCAGTATCATGGGTTGTTAACATTGTAATGTAAATACTCTGCTGTACTCCTCTTAACCAAAGTCAAGGACGTTTGATCTTTTATTTCTGCATTTTGTTTCAGTAAACTGATTCCCTGCTTTTTCTGGTTGTTATCTTTAATAAAATGGTATTTTGCAAATATAAAAGCACCCTGTACTGGCTTCCATTTAGAATGAGAAAACCCTTTCAACCATTCTAGAACTGCAGAGGGTTTCATTGTGCTAAAGGTGCAGGAAAAAGTGATTAACATGACTTTACCTCCCTGGCTTTCATATGTAAACATATTTTTAAGCAAAGCATTAATTTAAAATGATTAAGCGTAGGCTTTATAGCTGTAGAAAGCCAAAAAAATTAATTAATTTAGTTCTTTTGTATGTGGAGTTCCGGCCACTCAGCTC
>NW_015151901.1:24548-26366 GCF_000732505.1 Cyprinodon variegatus
AGTATTTAACAGTCTACGTTCCCAGACTCACTTTCTTGTTTACTTCCTTTATCTAGGCAAGGTAATCATGCACGACCCCTTTGCCATGCGCCCCTTCTTTGGCTACAACTTTGGCCAGTACCTCTCTCACTGGCTGTCCATGGCTGACCACCCTGGTGCCAAGCTGCCCAAGATCTTCCATGTCAACTGGTTCAGAAAGAGCCCCACAGCTGGTTTCCTCTGGCCTGGTTTTGGAGACAACATCCGTGTGTTGGACTGGATGTTCCGGCGAGTGAATGGCAATACTGGTGCCATGCCTTCTGCAGTGGGCTACTTACCCTGCTGCCATTCCCTGAATCTCCAAGGCCTAGAGGGGAAGGTGGATCTGAGTGAGCTGTTCTCCTTGGATCAGGAGTTCTGGCAGAAGGAAGTGGGGGAGGTGAGGAAGTATTTCACCACGCAAGTGAACGATGACCTGCCCAATGAGGTGGCCCGGCAGCTGGAGCTGTTGGAGCAGCGGGTGAGGCAGATGTGAAGAGGAACAGAGTGCAGTTTAGGTATTATAAATGGACACCAGAGGATGTTTAGCCTTCATGTGGCTGACATGTGCAAGTGCAATGTTTTCATCCTACTCTGTTTTTATTTAAAACTAAGTTATTTCAAACATTGACCCAGATTCATTGCCATATACCTGAATATATTTTTTGTTTGAACGCTCAGCTCTGTTCTGTTTATGTGGCTGTTTGTTGGCTTAATTTATTTTTATACAGTAATGGAAAGCCTTTTGTTCTCTTTATTGTAATCTGGGTCTCTAAAACAAGCAGCAATAAATGTGTTTAAAGCAAAAACTGTTTTTATTCATGATCTGAGTAATTTGCCGTGCAGTCGACATAACAGAAAATAACACAATCTTTTAAATGTTATTTGGTTTCATCGAGAAAACAGCTGAAGTGATGCGAAAGCAGAATATTCCAGAAATATGATCTGGTTAAATCAGATGAGACAGTGTACTGCTGACAGAATTATTAGATTTCAGTTTTACCACCATCCCTACACTGCCTTAAAGATGCAAAATAATCTTTTCTAAAATGGTGAATCTCCCAGAAAAAAGTGAATGCCTTTTTAATGTTGACATATAACAACAGAGCATTGTTTATACGCCAATAAGCAGATCTATGTTTAAGATTGCCAATAACCACAGTACAAGAATATTTAACTTTTGAAAATGTCAATATTATGTCTAAAACTGTATATTCTGTCCAACCCAGTAGCAGAAAAAAAATTACCTGTACTCCCGGCTGATGTAAATTGTCGTATTTGAATCTGCATTTCTCTCCACACGTCAACTTCCGGACATACATTAATTGAATGTGTTTAAAAAGTTTTTAAGCTGGATGAGTATCTAATTAATAATTTTCTGTACAAAAATAGAAAACTTTCAGCATAACATTTACATAGAATATTTCCAAGATAGTGTAAAAAAACAAACAAAAAACTCCCCGTATTAGAAGCATGAACATTAATAAAAACAATATTAAAATACTCATATTTTGCTTTTTTCACCGTAAGTCTACATTTTCCCACGTCCTCAGTTTGATAAGACTGTGGCAAAAAACCTTCACCCTAATATTCCACCATAGTCCACCTAATTTAAATCATCACTGCATGTTTCTTGAATTATTAACACATTTGAATGTTTTAATGTCATTAATTCAAACAAACTGATTATCTTCTTCCCTTTCTGGCTCGATTCAGATTAAATATTGAGACCGTGAAGGGGCTCATTCCCAAAGGTGCGAATTTACACATTTGCCTCAGCTAGAAACTGATGCTCTGTTT
>NW_015151901.1:28352-31223 GCF_000732505.1 Cyprinodon variegatus
AAACTTCTTATATTAAGTGTATTTACCCTTAATTTGACTTGGTAAATGAGATAGTTTGACAATAGAATGAGTGAATTTTACTAATTAGATAAGGTGAACTTGAAATAAGACAATGCCATTGTGTTTTCTTATTTTAAGCGTAAATTATCTTGTTCCATTGAAAAAGTGTCTGTTTTACCTCCTCAGTTCAAGAACGAATACTTATTTTGAGAAAAAAAATGACTTATCTAGATTTCTATTTTTTCCAGTGAAGATCATGACACGACCACTGAGAAAGCGCCATTTATCCTTCTTCTCTTAGATCAGACGGGAAAACCCTGATTGAATAATTTCTGCTGAACGCAGGTGAAATGCACTGAAGTCTAAAGTTGAAAGACGAGGAAATAATTTTGATTTGATCCCGGTTCTTCTTCTCAGCAGCAATTAGATGAACGAGATGGGCAGTAGGAGTAGCACTACTTTAATCTTTTTTAAAAGACGCACTAAAAGAAACTGTTTTACTAATGAAATGTATACCATAGCAGGTATTGTTTTATACATTTTGACGGGTCAACAATTCATAATATTTACTTCTGTTTGTTCAATGTCTATGATTCAAGACAAAAAAACAAACAAAAAATCATCCCAAATAAGCACAAAAAGGAAGAACTTTAGAGAAAAGGCTTCAGATCGTTGGATCCACTGAAGTAAAGCAGATGATGCTGCTTTTACACCAGCAGAACCTTCCTTCTTGACCCGGTTCAGAGTCCATGATGCAGAACTGGAGTGCTTGGTTACATGTGACGCCTGTTCGGACTAGTTGTAGAATACATAGACATTAGTACGTAGACGCCTCATTGGACGCAGTGAGGCTGACGTACCTATAGGGTGGCCATCTTGGGTCGAACCACAATTCAGAAAGCTATTGTCAGAATGAATAGGAGATACCCACGATCTGATTTTAGTCACATGAAAGACAAGTCAAAGATAATATCATAATAATCTCTTACATGTCACAACCACTTGAAAGACCAAAACAAATTATACAATGACCATTCATTAAAATTACACAGATTTATTCAGATAAAATATTTTTTTACTGAAGTCTGAAATTGGATGACACATGAAGTTATAGATTTTGCGATTAATATAATAAACACATTTACTCACATTAATATTATACTAAAATATAATGTAATAAATAATTATTATATGTTTTTGTTATATAGTATTATAATGTATTTTTAAGGATTGTACTGTGATAACGAGTATTATGATCTCTAGTGGAAACTTTGTTGTGTTTTGTTTTTCATGTCTTTTATTACCTGCCAAATAATGATTTTTGCTCATTTATTGACCAGTAATTTTTTATTTTGCACATAAATCCTTAATTCCACTCTAACGAAAGTATATCATACTGAACTCACCCCCTCCAACAACGAAATAATCCAAAACAAAATACAAAATCTGACTAAATTTACTTGCCAAAGAACAAAATATTGTGTAATTATTGACCTGTAAAATGTCATTTATGCATGAAACTGCTTTATTTCCCTGTAAGGCATAATATTTAATATATCTTACTGAACTCACTGCCCCAAAGACTCAAATAATCCACAAAATAATGATAGCCAAACTATATGCACTACTTTATCTCGACTTTTGTTGGGTCAAGTGCTAACTATTCAATTACAGGTATTAACCACAAAGCTCTACACAAAGCAATGGTGTTGCAGTAAAGTGATTCTTCAAACGCACCTAGAGGTCATCAAAGGTCAACCAGACCCCAAACACACCCACCCGCCACCACCTTCTTCAAATGAGGCAAAGTGGGTGTCAATTAACTCAGCTCCGTTTTTTGCTGGTTTGTGCAGCAAAATCAGATGTTAACTGACCTTTGATGACCTCTATAAAATATTATTATCATTGAAATGATAGCAGTACAAATGAAAATTATTGCTATACAAAAATATAACATTTTTAAATTAATTTTAAATATGAAATATTTATGAAATAAATATATAAAAAATAAAAAAATGCATATTTTAAAATATATACCTTTTTTGTACTGCTATCATTTTAACGATATTAATAATTGTTTGTAGAAGCCATCGAAGGTCAGTGAACATTAAGCAGCTTTACAGATACAGGTTCAATCAATGCTGTTTGGACATAAGGTGAATGTAAAGTCGGGTTCTGAAAACAGATCTTTGCAGATGGTGGACTTAATTAATACAAGCCTTGTGTCATATATAATAAGGTATGTCACTGCTTACAGACAGTGAATGGAGCAGACAGCTAAGTAATGGAGTAGACAGTCAGGACAACATGAAGTTGTGCAATGAAGAAGGACAGACTGCAGCCTCAAAGGTGAGTCCTTATCAGCTGTCATTGTGAATGTAATATTTGCTCAACGAGCTGATAGAGCTGACACAGTAAGGGCCAAAGGCCCGCTCAGACTCTCACCTCCTGTGAAACGTAAGCAGTGACGCTTCCTGGCTGTGGACCAAAGGTCAGTGCGAATTCCGGATGTAGTGGTGAAAAACCCAACAATCCACCCTTTGTTCCCAGTTTTTTAGGTTTTACACCTTAAGGAAGACTTCACTCATCTGAGGAGACTATGCTGCAAAAGAACAACGGAGCAGAAGCGACCGTGCCTGAGGGGTACAAATGTGCTGCAAATGCAAAAAGTACACAATGAAATGTATGAATGGATGAAACACACAAAATTAAGAAACACAGATAATATAGAAAATAGAGAACAGTAAAGGGAAAATGCACTGCAGAGACAGAAAACACATGCAAAGGTACGGAAGAGGATTAGGGCCACTGAAAAAAAAAAAGTTAACTGATTTTTAAATTTTATTTCAGTTTAACATGGGACTTTTTTCT
>NW_015151901.1:33693-40903 GCF_000732505.1 Cyprinodon variegatus
ACTGAGCCTGGTTCTGCTGGAGGTTTCTTCCTGTTAAAAGGGAGTTTTTCCTCTCCACTGTCGCTACAAGCATGCTTAGTGTGAGAGATTGTATTTGAGTCAAAGTCGATGCAATCAGCTGGTTTTCCTTAGATGGAAAACCTTGAATCAATCTAACTGGATGATGTAGTGAATTGTAAAGTGCCTTGAGATGACATGTGTTGTGAATTGGTGCTATAGAAATAAACTGAATAGAATTGAACATCCCAGCTGGGTCAGCCAGCAAAGGATGCCAAAAGAATCTATGTGGTGCATGGAGGGCAGCACCCTCATGAACCGCTGGCCTGCAATGCCCCCCTAACTAAGCAATACCCAGTATGGACAGGTGCTGGGGGCTCTAACGGAGAAGACAGACTCCCCAGTTCTCCTGTAGATAATACAGATGGTTGGTTTAGGAGATCTAACAGGAAATCTTGGATGCAGACCCGCTAACAGCATGAATTTTGTCTCCTGACCAACTAAAAGTCTGACAGCGCGTTTACTGCAACATGAGGAACGTGAACATGATCAGACAGAGGATAAAAATAACTTAGTGGAAATATAAAAACATAATTTTGGAGAAGCAGCTGCTGACTGACAACCGGCTGGATTTGTGTTTAAAGCATTTTTTACACAAAAACTTTGTTCAGCATTACCTGTTAACTCATATTAATATGGGTGATAAAAATAAGCAGAGAAAAATATTCAGAAAGCACTATACACACGTCGATTCATCTGTATGATGATATACAGAGTAACCATCTGAGCCTCGCATCTCAGCAGCAGGACTGAGCTGTAGAACCGGAGGAAAATCACTCTGGCCTACTGACAGAAGCAAATGACGACCATTGCTGCTTTAAAGTACACTTACATTTTTATTTCAATAAACAATATTAAATTATGCAAAACAGCTAATGGGCAAAAACATTCCAACAGTGTTGTTTTTGACAGCCATCTTAGATTTAGTCTTCTTAGTCTTTGCATCGAAAACTATTATTACACTGAAAAAAATGAAACATTGGCTCAGTTTAAAAAAATTGAGGTAATCGATCACAACTAATATTGTAGTTTCATGCAATATAAATTTGATTTGACCTGAAATATTTAACTTCATGTAAACTAATTTCTGAAGGTTGGACCAAAGCAATTATTTCAGATTTTACTATATCAACATAAATACATTGGTTTTATTACTGAATGTAAATAATATACTTGGTTCAACCTGAATATTTTAAATTCATTTAAACAACTTTTGAATATGGGAACTATTTTTTTTAAGTTGTCTCCAATGAAAATTTAAAGTCATAATAATGTAATATTTATAGACCTGATTTTTTTTATTTACACTCAGAAGCCGTTGCTTTTCAATACAAAATTTTATTGCTGAAGTAAGACTTTTTTCAACATCTCAACCATTCAAACAGCATTTAGGCATATTTTTTTTCTCACTTAACATTTAAACAGTGACCAAACAACAACCTCAGATAAAAAGGTACAACGTTTTGGTTGTAGAAATGCCATTAAAATCAGGCCAGACAGTGGAACTCAACTCTTGGCTGTAAAGCTGGGTATTCAGCCTATGAATTTTTGGGGACATCTTTTTCCCACCAAGCTCTATCAGGACTTTTTGCACAAACTCAAGGGTGTACTGCAGCTCCGGTGACCCATAAAACCTCTGCTCGGCCTCTCCAACGACGGCAAACCCCCTCCCCTTCAGCGCTAATGCTAGCAGAGCAATTAATTGCCCACAAAAGCACAGACTCACACAAATTTCTTTAGAAATCGTAATGACTTACCTCAACGTTGCGCAAAATGCCTGATATTTTTCTCTTCAGCGCGACGTCTGGTGGAGGCTGAGGCGGAAGTACAATTGCCGCCAGAACTTTTAAAGAATTTGGATGCGCAAATTGCTCAATCTAATAAAAAGACTTTGCTTAAAATAAAATAAAAATCAGTTTGGTGCCTTGCTGTCAGTATACATTATAGTAAAGTAAAAAAAATAGATTCAATTAATTGAGCAAACTTTTTTTTTTTAATTCATTGGAATGAAAACAAACACATTAAATGAAAAACAGCTTTGTTTCACTTTTTTCAGTGTAGTTTTAGTCACATTTTAGTCATTACGATATACAGTAGTGAAGTTGTTAAAAGAAAAGAAAAAAAGAAAGGAGGATGCTGGATTTCTTTGTTTTTTTAGAAGAATACATAGCCTAATCAATATATTCTATTAATCTAAAGCAATATATCACTGCCCTACAATTCTGTATTTGTAGAATGGGTCTGTTTTATGTGTTGTCTTCTCAATATAGAGGACCCCCTGCCTGTGTTGTTCTTGTAAACCTGGAGGCCTGGATAGATGAGTGTCTTTTGGTTTTACTGCTTTGTCTTGTAAAGTTAAAACCCTTTATAATCCCCACAATGACAGAATGGAGACAGGGCGGGTGTATTTAGAACTTTTTTATTTGTCCCTTTGTTAATCCAAGGCTGACTGAAATGTTTTCAATTTTACACCAACTTCTGGAGCAACAACAGTAAGATGTTAAAGGAAACATAAACCTGGTCAGTGTTGACAAAAAGGAGGAGCTGTTTTTAACAAGCAGTTATCGGCGAGCCTGTGAGGCGCGACCCAAACTGAGGTTTAACCCCAAACCTTTCTTACACCCGGATCCACGCCCGCTCTGTCCTGGACGGGCTTATAGATCCCGACGGTGGCTGAGAAGCCGGCCGTGGTTCAGTGGGACTTTTCCCATCTTTGTGGAGCAGGAAAGCCGAGCATGACCAAGACTTCAACACATGACGTACTGCAACAGAAAGGGGGCGCTGTGTCTCATTTCTACAACATTGTCAGAAGAAGTGCCAAGACAGAGGAGAAGAAACACAAGTGGGAAAACTGTGGCCTGGTGTGTAGTGACCGCTGATCTCTATTTATTCTCTGGATTGCCCGAAAAAAGTGAAGCCACCGTCCGCCATATTGGTACTCCCCACTCCCACGGAGATGGGCAGTAAAAAGGCCTACCTCTGTAGGATTTGACTGCAAAAACAAACAGTGTGCTGGATGTTGGAAGATATTTCACAGGTAATTTAGAGTCAGTTGATTAACTAATTAATTAAATCAATATATATACGACATTAGAAAATAATAAGTAGGGTAAATAGAAAGTCATTCACTGTGAAATCTAAATGTAGTAATTTTTTATTAAGTGGATGATGCTGCAGTTTTCGTAGCATTTGTTGTATTTCTCATTTGAAAAAGCCATGTGCTGAAATATATTGCATGTTATATTGACGAAAAAAAAGCTACTCACATTTTTAAAGGCTAATGCACAGACAAAGCATAAAAGTATATTGCATTATTCATGCACAATTTGCAAATAGTAAAATACTTTAGCATTAACAGACATGTACTTATAATTCAATCTTGATGTAAAATTTTTAAATATGTAATACGTTATAACGACAATAATGTAATCAATACATGTATATTACATCTGTATAATTATGCTAAATTAAGACATTCAATTTGTTGTGATGGATTTTTATAATATGTTATATTACAGGATTTATAGACTTCATAATAACTATGCAATATGATGTGCCTTTTTTTATTATAAGTTAAAGTTAATCTACTGATGTTATGAAACAGCATTTATCTTTATTTTAAAAGTCTCGATTTCCCTTGAAAATGAGATCATCAGGGTTATTCGATGCTGTAGCGCACATATTGTTTACATCAAGACCGGTCTAACTAGGGAGTACCAATATGGCCGCCGGTGGCTTCAATTCAACCCTGTACTACCAACGGGCAATCAGCGATCAGGTGAATAAATAGAGATCAGTGGTAATGACACATAAGTGCTTCAAGAAACGTTTTTTTTTTTCTTTTTCGGGGTTAACATCTTAAATAATCAATCGAGGAGAAACGGATGAAATCCTTTAGAAAGCAGCTTCTGATTTTGCTGCTTTGTTACAAAAATATTGTTTTTCTTCCAACATCTGAAGCAGTTTCCTCCACAGCCGTGATCCTTCAGTGATGAGTCGGGTCACGGAGAAAGGCAGCAGAAATGGTGGTGCTAAGCTAACGTCTGTTTTCACACCAGAAGGCACAGAGTCTGGACATTTGAGGAATAAAAAACAGTCTTTACACTGCATAAAAAACAAGGAAATACACATAAAAATGTACAAATGAGCTGTTCAGCTACAGAAAGTGCAGCTTTGAGCTGAAGGGAAAAGGACACTTAGACAGAAGCATGTCTGATGGCGTTCCTCCTTCAGCTGTAGGGAGGTTTTACTCTCAACCTTCGCAAGTGCAACATCTTCTGAGTGAACAGCCAAATAAAGTGAAATCTTTCTAAAGTGATAACAATAAAAACAATAAAAGTTAAAAACAAAACTCTGACACTATGGTAAAATACGATCACTAATATCCAAAAGGCAAAAAAAGAAGTTGTATTGCAACGATCTTCTGTGGCATCACTACAGAAAGCATCAATCTTCATCATCGATCAGCGTTTTCTAAACATCATCATCATCATCATGGTCTGAGGCGGGATGATTGACAGCCGCTCAGCTCAGGCAGGCACACGGACAAAACAAACGGACCCCACTGGGTCGGCCATTAGCAGACAGGGACTCCTTGGAGAGGAGCTCTGTGATTGGACAGAGGGCATCATGGGAACAGGAAGAGCTCATTGAGACATGAGGAGGAGGAGGAGGAGGAGGAAGGCCACTCTGTAGTGGGATCCTGGGGGACCAGCTGTCTGGGCCCAAACCAGACGGCTGGTCCCCCGGGATTTTTCCCTGGCTAACCCCCCCACCCCCCAGAATGTCTGTAGAAAATGAAAATGAATTGACGTCTACTCTTCCTCCTCCTCCTCCTCGTCTGTTTTCTGGGCCAGTGCAGCTTTTTTCTAAACCTTTATTCTGTGAATCATCTTATCATCCATGTTTTCATGGTTCCCAGCAGCCTTTTCTCTTTGCCTTTAATTTGAGCAGGTAAATCAGCAGGAGAATACTGTCCCTTTAAGAACATCAAACAGCTCTTAAACATGAATTATCTTTTTGATTCATCGTCTTATTTACCTGCCGAAACCGAGGAAAATGCATTTACAGTAGCAGCCATTCAACATTTCTCCACTTTCCTTAAAGGTCCTTGGCTGGTCCCTTCAATTCCTTTTTAAACATCAATATTTGTACTAAAATATTCTTTCTGTCATGATTTGTGGACAATAAAGGAATAGTACACCCAAAACATGATTTTCCTTCATTTTCTACTCACCCCCATGCTGAACAACACTCTGGAGTACTTTTTTGATATCTCAAATGCATCTGGAGATCTGGGAGGCTTCTTGCTGTCTGCTGACATTCAAATAATGGAGGTCTATGGCGCCCGAGGCAGAAAGGTCCATAAAAGTCCACAAAAAACGTGTCAATATTCCTCCATACTGCTCGTCCAATGTATTCCAAGTGTCCTGAGTGGGTAGCGTCCAGAATTTACTCGAAACGAAGTCATTTAGAATGTTTTTAGAGCATAAACAGTAGTGTATAGGATTTCCTAAAAGCGAGTTCACGACTCTACGGAAACCGCGGCAGACCAAACCAGATGAAAGTGCGCATTCAGCTCGGCAAAGAACTCATGCTCTTCCTCAACACTGAAGTCCTCAGACATTTTTCTTTCGTTGTTTCTTTCTTTGCACAGGTAAACAGCACATTTCTTCTTCTACGCTTGCATTATCGGCAGAGCAGACGCTGAATGCGCACTTTCATCTGGTTTGGTCTGCCGCGGTTTCCGTAGACTCGTGAACTCGCTTTTAGGAAATCCTATCCTATATATATGGGTGTACTATTCCTTTAAGATCTAAAGAGAAGCGCCATCTCCTGGTCAGACTCTGTAATTCAGTGAAAGGGTGGAGTCAGAGTAAAGAAATATGCAAGAGGGGGGTCACTCCCGTGGCTTTTCAAACTGATTAATAGATCTATGATCCAGATGTTCTCCAGTAACTTCTTGGGGAAGGCTTTGGATCATATTCTATCCTGATTACTTTGTTCCTCTTTAAGAGCTCGACTTTAAACCATCTAAATATGACTTTGGTTTCTTTGCTTTGGGGTTTCCTGTTTCATTGCTTTAAAAACAGGAGGCGGATTGATTCTGATCAGGATTTGTTGTCTTTGGACGCTTTGCTGAGATTAGCTTAGATTAACAGCTGGAGGTCAGATTCACTGCTGGGGGGGGCAGGATGGTTTGTTTCTAGATGAAGAATCATCTTTGGCTTAACCCTTTATAGGACAAGTTACCGTGTTTGATCACTTACAAATGGAGTCCCTCAGTGAGGTCTAGAAGCACAAGATCTATATCCAGCCAATCAGCAAACATACTGCTACATGGCTGCACATCTTATTTTGGCATTTGACCAATTAGATGAGCCCTTGAATGATAGATTACCTGCTGGAAATTAAGTTGAAAAAAAAAGTTAATAAGTTAAGATAAAAAAAATGGTACAAAGCTAAATAAAAAACAGTTAATAAGCCTAGTTAACAATTATATTTAGGTTTATAAACTAAAAAATGTAAGTGCCAGTCTCAGCATTAATGCCTCGTAGGTTATGTTGTACCAAAAAAAAAGTTTTTTTCACTCTTAGAGAGTTTTGCGTGAATTTCTTATAGAAGCACTTTTGTTATTTTTCTTGATATAATCGTGCAAGTTGGCATTTCTTGTTATTCCATTGCCGTTAATTTTTGCCATGAAAATATCCATATTTTTTTAATGTTACAAAGGTAATAGGGTCATGAAATTTATATTTTTTAAAGTATTTCACGGAGTGCCCTATAGAGGGTTAAGGGATGGATCCCAGCTTTTAAATGATGATGAAGAGTTAAGAACCTTCAGCAGGTTTCACCATCCACCGAAAAGTGTATTTTCTCCATCTGAACATAAAAGAAAACCTTCTAAAAAGGTGTTTCTCCTGAAAAACTTTTACTTTAGTGATTAAAGAACTGAAGCTTCTGAACCAGAGCTTCTAGAACCCAGCTGTTTCCAGATGTTTCCATCTCTCTCTGACCTCCAGGAGGAACCAAAGTGGACTCTTCAGGACGCTAGCATACATCTGAACGATCCCGATCTGGTGTGATGTCAGAATTGCGTTTATCTCTTTAGTTTTGTATGAAAAATATACTTTACACTACCTCAACCGGCGTG
>NW_015151901.1:41038-43313 GCF_000732505.1 Cyprinodon variegatus
ATCTCATCTCCGGCTTCAGGTCAGATCATCGTCTTCTGCTTTTATTTTGACGGGACAGGCTGCTGTTAACACTCGTGTCACTTTTTAACACTCAGGTGTGTCTAGTTTCAACAGCCCATCATGAGTTAAAGAAACAAAGACAAAGCAGAAACTAAAGCATATCAGGAAATACTTGTGGTCGGTTCTGCTAAACATCAGAACCTGGTTTAGGCAGAACACCACTGATTTAGAAACGTCATGAAGCAGGAGGAAAGCAGCTCTAAGGTCTCTGCTTGCTGCCACTGGCCCACTCAGGATTGTTTGGCCCACTCAGGATTGTGGACTCGGTTCTGTTGCAGTAAAGTGCTCAGAGATGCCCACTGAAAGAGGAGAAGTTTGGGTTTCTAGCGGCGCTAGGTCTGCCCTATGCACAGCCAACCATCGGACGATCAGGGACCTGCTGGGTAACAGGCTTTCTTCCTGAGTTACGCTCCACAACGAGGACATTCGCCGTCTCTCTGCTAATGAACAAATAAAAGATAGAAAACACCTAATTCTACTCTACTCTACTTCTACGTTCCACATGATCTGGATTGGCTCAGACGCCCGTTAGACGCTGCAGAGTGATTCGGCTGGAGGAACGTGTGTGCTTCATCGATTGGTCGAGGTAGTAGCAGCTTTGGATTGCTAATGATTCGGCCGACAGGGATGAGAGACGGAGAGAGATCCGGGGTTTCTGATTGGACCCACAGGGTTGCTGACCTCTGATCGGCCCGCTGGACTCAGACGTTTGCATAAACTGGAGATTCTTTTTTTCTATGGTGCAGAAACGTCGTCTGAGTCCTTTGGACCAAAGTCAGATCTTCCCATCGACTGATGTTTGCTGCTGTGCACAGAGCTGCTCCTAAAACGCCGCCGCTTCTCCTCTTTAACCCAAACAGAGAGCTCCTTCCCAATAAGAGTCCCTCTCTAATGACCCATCATTCTAAACAAAATAGTGCAATTCTTTTCAGCAAATATATAAATAACTCTAACTTCGTGCTTTTCTGCTCTCGTTTTGCATACGTGTGTATATATACCCCATAAGTCGTGAAGAAATGTGTTCGTCTCCATGTTGGCACCCTGGCGTGTTTCTCACGACTCTTTTTTTTAAATAAATGAATGCATCAAGTTTTCAAAGAGATCCCTCCATTCTCAGCTGCAGATCGTTTTCCTCTGCAGATGACAGTTGGACTTTGTGCAAACGTCTTCAGAAGACATCAAATTGAAACCAGGATGCGTGAATCTCCTGCAGGAGTCGGTCTTTGTAAGGCGGAGCTTCAGGCCTGAGGACGTTTAGCACGGTGCTACACCTGCTGAGCTACGTTACAACCACATCGGCTAAATCTACACTGGGAATATGTGCTTTCACGCCCCGCTGGCGAGGCCAAGCTCGGAGCAGGAGCAACAGAGGATTATCAAAAAGGAAATGAACAAATCCTGCAGAAGCGAAGACGATTGAAGCGTTTTGCAGGATTGGAAATGATCCGTTCTCCAGAAACAAACAGAACAGCTAAACACTGAGAACAAAGACGATGGAGGAAGGATGAGGAACGTGAGGAGGAGGCTTTCATCCACCTTCATCTTCTCCTTGTTCATCTGAAGTGCTCATCATACCTGAAGCAGGAGATGAGGAGAAGCTCGGAGGTTTCCAGATGTTCTCCCCAAAGAGAAACGCAGGAGCAGTGAAGCTTCAGCGTTTACAGTCTGACCAAACATCAGCGTTGGCTGAGCTGATGGAGAAGGTCCAGTCACACCTGCTGAGGTTTGTGGGATTTCTCCTTGCTGTTCCTGTTCTCCACCCTCCCCTGCGGCCTGAGCAGGCCGTGGATGATGGAGGACGGCGCCCCCTGCAGCGGCGACATGGCCCCACGGCTCTGGCTGGAGTTCAGCGTCGCTGGGTGGAAAAAATGCCCGATAGCCTCACTGTAGGTCGGGGGAGTTCCTTCCACTCCAGGGTTCTGTTTCTGCTGCCGGGTCAAGGCCTCCTGGGCCTCCAGGACACTGATACCAGAATAAGCGCTCGGGGGAGGGGCCTGCAGCCTGGGAACAGAGGATGGAAGACTGAGAACCAGCAGATACAGAAGAAGAAACAAAGTCAGCAATAGAGCTCTAGACTATTAGAGGAGACAAAGATCCGCCCATAAGGAACCAGAACATAAACGTCCGTGAGGCAGACACCCTGTCTACTTTTAAGGCTAGGCTTAAAACTTTCCTTTTTGATAAAGCTTCTAGTTAGAGTGGCTCAGGTTATCCT
>NW_015151901.1:44863-47859 GCF_000732505.1 Cyprinodon variegatus
CTTGATGGAACCGGGTTTCGATCCCCATCCCTACTCCTGGAGGAACCTCAGCTGGTCAGAAGGTAAAATAAATCTGACATCGACTGTCAGAACGGAGGATCTGTGTGTGATCAAAGCTGCTCTGATGAATCCATTCCTGCAGTTTAACCCTTTTATGAAAATGGATCGCAAACAGAATAAATCTGAAGTGGTTCTGATTACACATGACGCTGCTGTTACCTGGTCTGCAGGTGAGCATTGGATGGGTCCAGGGCGTGGGAATCGAACACGGTTCTGTTGGGCGGAGGTCGAACCGACTCGCGGTTTAGCTCCATCTGCTGCTCTGGGTCTCTCAGCTGCAGAGCACACACACCCTGGTAAGGCGGCGGCTCCTCTCCGTCTGACAGGGATATGGTGGGGGGGAGGTCGATGAGGCTCTGGGGCAGGTAGGGGTACGTGGGCTGGAAGCGGCTGGGCCCGTACGGCAGCTGGAAGCGCTGCGGCTCTCGCTGCAGGTAGGACATGACTCCTCTGTCTGCGGGAGGCGGGTTGAAGACCTGCTGCTGAAAGACAGACGCTCAGTTAGAGTAGGCGGAGCCTTCAGTGGAGCTTCCTCCAAAAAGACCTCACCTCATTCAGACCACCGCTGCTCCCCGAGCCGTCGGCAGACCACAGGCCCTCCTGCAACAGAGACCTGCAGGTTACACCCATCATCTACCAGCAGCAGGAAGACAGAAGGTAGCAACTAAATACAGGAGTTAAAACCGCGTCTGCAGTTTATAGAGAGAACATCCCAACAATCAATCAATCTTTCAAGCTTCAAGGGCGGGATAAAGAGAAAATGAAAGAAAAATAAATCAAGGTTTAATAGAACGAAATGCATAAAAACATTAAAGAAGAATGATGTCATCAAAATTACTTCTTTCAGGTATGGATTTATTCATTTATGCAAAACAAATGCAACTGTTCATTTATTCATTAACATTTTAATCCTATTTTAGAGGATTTCAAGTTAATTATTTTTACTAGTTTATTTATTAATAAATAATAATAGTAATTATGATTTTTATCTCTTATTGTCGGTGTGCTCCCTGCTGCAAAATATTCCAGGATCATAAACCACTGAAGAAAAGGTCAAAGGTTAAAAAGCAAATATGTTGAAAGCAGATGATTAAATGAAGGATTTGTTGCCGTTGGCATGTTGAAAGTTTTAGCTTCTGAACTTTTTTTTCCATTATTTTTAGGTTTTATCTGTTGAAACCTTTCTCCAGTAGGGGGCACTGTTGAGGTTGAAACGGAGCTTCTTTCTCATTCTGCTCTTTTTAAACCGGTTTTTGAAACATCTTCATCCTCTTCCCTGTTTTTACTCAGGATCTCACCTCTGTTTTTAATGGACTAATTAAACTAAGAAGCAGGAGGAGTTTTTTTGTCTCAGCTGCTCCCAAACTTGTCTTTCTTTCTTTTGGACCGTGTCTCTTTGCTTGTCTGCTGGGACGTGTCAGCGTCTCTGACTGCTAAACCAACATTGAGCTGCTCCCTCTCTATCTCACTTCTGACTCAGGTAGCCTGGCGTCATGTGTTTGAGGAGGCCTCAGGTGGAAGTCACTCAGAATAAACTCTGCAGGACCATGATGACGAAGGAAAGAGTCAGGCTGCTAGCTCTTACCCTGCAGCGTCTGTCAGCATCCCTGACATGTTCCATTCATTCTATCTTTCTGTAGAATCCAGCTCACATTCACTAATCCACACGTTTACAACAGGAAGTTACAGCAATTTTGCAGAAGGATACTATTTTATACTATATTTACTTTAGATAATAGAGCAGAAACTGAAACCTGGATGTAGCCGATACACTTCTAGAACCAGAGACGGGCGGCCGCTGGTACAGATGTCCATCAGGGAAGATTCCCACAGACTAAAAGTTGCCTTTTGTATCTCTACTTCTTTCTGTGTGTCGCCCAGTCGGCCTCAGCAGATGGCCGCTCACACTGAGCCCTGTTCTGCTGAAGGTTTCTTCCTGTTAAAGGGGAGTTTTTCCTCTCCACTGTCGCTACAAGCATGCTTAGTGTGAGGGATTGCTGAAGAGGCGATGAAATCAACTGGTTTTCCTTAGATATAGAACTTCTATTCAATTTGACTGTATAATCTCTTGAACTTGCCTTGATATGACGTGTGCTTTGAATTCCATAGAAATAAACTGACTTGAATTAAAAGTCCTGTTAGTGAAATCCTACAGGTGAAGGTTTGGGTGGATGAGACAGGTAGAGGTTTGGACTTACGCTGGCCAGTGGCAGGTGCCTCCTGCGGGTAGGGGAGTGTCTGGACAGCAGGGAGCGTGCTGACAGGCGGTAGTGGTTAAGAAGACAGGTGATGACCACCACCATGACCATCATGAACACCACGATCACCAAGATCTGGATGAACTCCAGCTGGGCTGCAACGGCACAAACACACAGGTCAAGTCAGTCAACCGTTTCTAGATGCTTCTACAACATGGCTCAGAGCTTGTCCAGTTACTCTGGTTTGCATTGTTCTAGTTTAATCCATTAGAGGGTTTACAGCATGAAATATTTTTGTAAATTCTTCCTGAAGTTGAGGCGTGGGAGGAAGCATCATGTTGGCCCCAATGAACAGAAACCCAACAGATCTACATCGCTTCCTATTTCCTTTAAAGTTTTGTTCAGATAGTAAAACTGAAACTGGTTAATATCTTTATATTGTATTTCTACGTTCTAAAAACAGGAAAACCAGGAACAAATTTTTTGAATGAATGAAGAGAATTAAAGGACAAGCTCTCATGAAAAGCAAAACAATAAACACATTAATGATCAACCAAAAACACGTCCTCTTTTCACACAGGAGAACGATTTTAATGTTTATGTTTTAGGGTTTAAATTCCTAAAAGTGAAGGAGAGACAGCAGAGACAGTCTGCTCAAACCCTACTGCAGAACACACACAAACAGACACACATGTTGTGTCACAATATCCTTGTGGGGACCTTCCATTGACTTCCATT
>NW_015151901.1:49737-52398 GCF_000732505.1 Cyprinodon variegatus
TGAAATAAAATAAAAAAAATCAGTTAACTTTTTTTTTTTCCAGTGGCCCTAATCCTCTTCCGTACAAAATAATGTAAAAATCAAAAAAAAAAAAAGAGTATTGAACCAGAATGCAAACAATGACAACGAATCAGTTCTACAGCCAATCAGATTGCCAGCTGGGTTTTAACTAAGGAAATGAGACCATCAACCCGATTTAAAAATCCATCTGATTTTATTATTCAACCAATTATCACAGTCCATTTTCCACTGTGGCCAATAACATTCACCGCAGGCCCTGGTTAAAAGTCCTGATTGTTTTCTGCACGGTGTACGATCTTGGCCTTATTTAAACCTTGCAGAAGTTTTTTTATAGTTCTTCTTTAATCCTGATAGAGAGAGCTATCTAGTAGCTTCAGGACCCTTTTTCAAACTCTGTCCTGCACCTTTTAGACACGTCTCTGCTGCAGCTCGCCAGCATATAATGCCTCTTGTTCACCTATTTAGTAAAGTCAGGGAACAGGGATGCGCACAGATAGACACTAGGTGGTGCTAGAGCACCTGCCCTTTTCACAATGAACCAAAAAGTGTCCTAATGATGGTTCACTAACCATCATTACACCCCCAAAAAAACAACTTTGAACGGTTTAAAATGTTAATTATTTTATAGACACTAATGTTTCATTATCCTGTGTTCCGTTTTTACTAATTTTCTGGTGAAACCAACCTGTAGATATATTATTAAAGATATTTATGTGACAGAATATGCATATTAACCTGAAACAGGCTACATATATGATGTTTAAGCCGTGCCCGTAATAAACACTGCTAGGACAGTGAGCGCTATGCACCACACAAAGTGCCCCTCTTTTGTTTTTGCTTGAGCGCCTGCCCCCCAAAATATCTGTGCACGGCCTGAGAAGAGACCTGCAGAAGAACAGCCTCAGAAACTCCTGTTCATTTCAGCTGTTAAATAACGAAAGTCTAACAATACTACAAACCATGATATGTTTAAAGCAGTATGGCAACATTTAGATTAGGGCTGCAAATAACAATTACTCTGCTAATTGATTCATCTGCTGATTATTAATAATCAACCTAATTAAAGCAGGTGAAGCTAAAACTTATTGATAAACTTATTTTCAAAGTTTTTTTTTGCTACTTGCTGCTCCTCTTTCAGTAGATGCTCCTTTTAGCGATTTCACCATTTAAGTCCTGATTAACTCCATCAGTTAAAAGAACGTTCAGCCGCTTTCTCAGACATTCGGTGTTGAATCCAGAATCTTTAGGAGCTGCTGTTCTAGCTGAGAGGGATCCCAGTTAGGTTCCAGTTCCTGATGGCAGACTCACCGCAGCGCTGGACACACTTTTCATGGCTGTGACTCCTTAACGATGGCTGCATAATCTCCTCATGCATCCAGACGTTCTCCACTGATCAGCAAAGCAAAAAAACCAAGGAAACTAAAAGAAAAGTTGCTGAAGCAAAGCTGCATGTTCTGCAAACGGAGCTCCGGGTCTCTGCTCCGCTCACTCCCAAACTTTTTCTCACACTGATGGAGGAAACAGCTGACTGGAGCCTTCCTGCACCCCCACCCAGGCCCTCTCAATAGATGAGAACAAAGGGGTCAATGCAACGTGGAGGGGGGAGTGTCTGCTAGAGACAGATGGGTCAGACGGACAGAATAATGATGGGGGGGGTTATTACACTGAAGCTGTTTTTTTTTCTCTTGATTTTTGCTGTTCAGTTATTGATGAAATGATCATGTGATCAGAAGCAGCAGAGACTAACCCTTCATCCTTCCTCATAAAAGCTTTTTTTTTTATTTAGTGGCTGAATGAAGAAAATCTGACGCAAAAAGCGATGAAAAGGGCAGCTTAACGAGGTAAAGGTGGAGCCAGAAGAACCACAGCATCCACAGACAGAAGGAGGAAAGTCCAGAGACGGGATGGAGCTGGAAAAACGACAAGAAGGAACACAACGAACACACCGGGGGTGGGGAGTTTATCAGCTGCTGACAGAACGAGCTGTGTTCAGACAGTCTCTCTCTCTCACAGATGGAGACTTTGGCTCTGGTGTCTGTTTAGTGTCGCTCCGTTCCTCGTTGCCTCCAACCATAACAACATTCCTGCTATCAGGCAGCGTTGCCGTTGACAAATGAAGGTTTTAATCTCTTTATGCTTGTTGTCGTTCGCCCTCTTCTCCCCTCACTCACTGCTTCGCTTCTTCTTCCTTTTAATCCAATCAGTGTTGTTTTGTCGGCCAAATGAAGGAACCAGAGGAAAAACCAAGCGACTACAGCAGAGAGAGGAGAAGTGGACTGAAATAAACAAAAGACAAATGCAGCATAATGCCAAATCATGTTAAAATACAACGATCTGATATCAGAAATCTGAATTAGATCGTTTGGTTCCTTCCTCACCTTCCATTTTGGGTTTTGTTAAAAAGTATTTTAACTGAATGACTGAAAATGGGGAGGAAGAAAAAACATAAAATAAACTAAAATCATCAATGATATCATTTGGGATGTCATCACAGCCTGATTTCCTCCTCATACTTTTTAACGGGAAGAATATTTACATCAAAGTCGGATTAAAAGCTAAAGATATTAAGACAAAAAACATCCTCCAAGAAGTTTAAAGGAATAGTACACCCAAAACATGATTAGCCTTCATTTTCTACTC
>NW_015151901.1:58585-59880 GCF_000732505.1 Cyprinodon variegatus
GGAGCAGTCAGTCCTCACAGGGAGCAGTCAGTCTTCACAGGGAGCAGTCAGTCTTCACAGGGAGCAGTCAGTCTTCACAGGGTTCAGTTGGTCCCCACAGGGAGCCATTCTCTCCACAAAATGTCCCCCTTTATGTATCCAAAACAAGAACACACACACATGCAATGCTAGCTGACCTGCAGAGTGCTCTGTGTGAAACGTATGAAAATCAAACCTCATTATCATCTCCTGGTGTGTACGTGTGGGTGTGTTAGTGTGGGGGTGTGGAACGACAGGAGCCGTCTGGGGTTAGAACTAAAATGAGCAGAACAGACACACAGCTAATTAGAATGAGCATCTGAGTTGGTCTGTGGAGGTTCTGTTCCACTCTGACGCCACACATAACACCTTCACAGGGACATGACCCCATCAGCTCATGTCTCTGTTTGGCCTCCAGTCAAACATCTCAATGGATCTGAAACCTTTTCCACAGAAAATCTGTAACTTTCATCTAAAACTCAAATAAATATGGCTGAAAGGAGAGAGCAGGAAAATAAATGATAAACAAGAAATCTCCAACATGCCGCCATATTCTACATGTAGAATATCTGCCAGCGCTGGTTTATTCTGGATTACATCCAGCAGCAGGGTGGATGTTGGTGACAGCGATGGTTCATGTTTATCTGCTTTGGAAGGAAAACTACCCCGAAGTATCAAACATCCGGGTATGGGGGGGTCAGACCGCTGTTTCTATCCAAACATTGAAACCAGCTCAGCCGGTCTTTAGCCTCAAACACACACACCTGGCTAGACACAACAACGTCTGACTCTGTGTTTATGTTTAGGTTTCTGGGAAGAAAAAAAAAATCCCACATAAACAGAGAAGGATGACGAAGTGGAAGCAGGTGGACTGCAGCCTGAGCAGCGGCGGAGGCCTGCTGTCCACAAACCAGTTAAAAGCGTCTCTGGAAGCTGCTATGGAGACCTGCTGGACTCGGATGGCTGCTAGCTTCAGAAAGGAGGATGATGAGGATCATGATTCCACCTGAGGGGGTCAGAAAACCTGCCTCCCAGAGAGTGAAGGACTCTGATTGGTTTTACATTATTTCATTTTTCAGGAAAACGCAAAACAGGGGAACACTGGCACAAATAGTGGAATGGATCGTTTCAATCGGCGAAACTGGAAAATACGGACCGGATTTTTTTTTAAAAACTGGATCGGCAGTCTGGATCGGCATTTTACATGCTTTGCCGATACGCATTTTTTTGCCAATATCGGCGTCCGGATCGGATCGGGACAAGCCTAGTTTATACAA
>NW_015151901.1:61866-63046 GCF_000732505.1 Cyprinodon variegatus
GGAGGTGGTCGTGAGAGGCTGATCGCCTCTTCTTACAACCTGAACACTACACGAATACTAAACTCAACATGAGTTTCAGCCTGGATAAATGGCTGAAAAGGCCAAATATAATCATACAGTGTACGCCCGGCTTTAAGCAGAGGAGAAAAACTGAGTCATCATCAGAAAGTGCTGCTTCAGGCATACAGGTTAGTTTCATCAACAGGAGTCCTGTCTTCAGCCAGGGTCCTTATCGAGCAAACGTTCGTCAACTGATGTTTGAACATCTTGCAAAACTTCTTGCAAAACTCCTGGTGGTGGTTCCACACTTGAAACGTTTGCGCTGTCCATCCTGATCGACCATTTCATTTATTCATCGTTGAAAGTTGCTGTAAAACTAGTATCAATATGCTGCATGACTTCAGAGGAAGGCTAGAACAATGTTTTAATGACCAGAAATCATATTAGATCGATTCTTGAAGTCCAAATCGATACCCAGCTGTCGTTAAAACCTAGAATTAAGGAAGAGCTCCGCTAAGCTGCTCCCTGTGGAGCGAAACATCCGGAGAAGGAGCTTCTTCTCACTCAGACGCTGCCGTGCAGCAGAAATGAAAGCTTCAAACGCATCTTTCTCTGGGAAAGACTCTGATCTTTCGTCCGTCCTCTGCATGATTCAACTCGCCTTTGCTTTGTGTGAGAGAAGCAAAGATAAACTCCCGCTCAGACAAAACAAATATCTGCAGAAAGCCAAACATGTCTGGAACAAAGACACTGGAATGACCTGAAATAAAGAAAGACAATAACCAAGGAAACGACAGGCGGGAACAGGAAGACGGTTTGTTTGAATGCTTCAGATCACATCAGCATCTGATCAACACTATAACAGCTGTTTGCTGCGTTAGTATCATATATTCTGTTATATGAGCAATAAATGAAGCAAATGATGAAGGCGAGGCCTCTGATTCAAAAATAGCAAACATTCATTAAAGGAAGTGACTTTCTATTAGGTCTGGAGTTTCAATTCCTTTCAGGCGCTTTGTTTTGCACACAACAGACTCCCTGGAATTTATAGAAGTTCGCTCATATTCAGATTTCAAACTTCTGAAATACTTTAGATATGAAGTTATTCTATACTGTTCAATAAATAAGTGTTTTTGATTAAAGAGTAATTTTCATGTGAATGTGCTTTACTGGAGGCATC
>NW_015151901.1:64484-66452 GCF_000732505.1 Cyprinodon variegatus
ACCGCAAACATATTAGTTTTAGGTATAAATAATGATCCAGTGATTATGCTAAGCTAATCGGACTTTTCCATTAAAAGGGCTGCTAATATGCTTGTACTGGGCCTGCTGGCATACAGTGGGAACATACAGTAGAGCTGCAGGTCACAGCAGATCCATGGAGAGGAAGAAAAAAATCATGAGGCTGAAGTTCAAATTTCCCAGCAGGCAATGAATGTCCAATTCAGAAGACCGTCTGCTGCCTCTACCTGCTCATCAATGCCTGGATGCACCCAGCTGGTTTCCCTTTAGCCATTCAATATTTCCCCACTTTCCTTGATGGGTCCTTGGCTGGTCCCCTACAAATCCTTTTTAAAAATCTAAAATATTCTGTCATGATTTGTGGACATTAGGATCTAAAGAAAGGCACCTTCTCCTGGAAGTTGGAGGGGATTTTGCTGCCATTCGGCTGGCTTTTGACTGGGAAGGGCCACCTTGAATGGCTGCTACTGTAGGAACTTTCAACCTTAAATCTGACTGGATGATCTGGTTTATCTGGCTCTATAAAGTGACCTGAGATGACAGGATTTAGATTGGTGCTATAGAAATAAACTGAATAGAAGTGAGTTGCTGGGCTTTGTGATGTCTGAAGCCTTTCTGAGCAGGAGAAGAATGAAACCTCGATGAACCAACATCTTCTTTGATGAACCGAGGAGAACAGAGGAGTTTAAGTTCAAGCAATGTTCTGTAGGACTTCCAACCCCTAAAGCTCTTCCGGTCTTATTTCCCAGCAGAGGCCTTTAGGTGGTCCTGTATGGAGGATGTTCTGGAGCAGAGCACAGTCTCTGTCTTTGTGCTTTCTGAGCCCCCCCCCGCTCCGTCTAGACACACCGTGGGGAAGGGGGTGGAGGGAGCCTGGTTTGCTGGTTGGACATTGTGTCTGAAGTTGAGAATATTTGAATATGCAGCAATAATTAGCAGCAATTTAAAGGAGGAGGGAGGAGATGTGGTCCCAGCTGTTTCCTGGTGGGGGTGGGGGGGGGTGCAGACAGAGACCTCTGTGTGTGAGCAGGGGTCGAGCCCACGGTCAGGGGCGTCTGTGACGTGAGTGTTTCCCAGACTGAAGTGATCATTGTCTAGACGGGGTCTCACAGTCAGAACCAGCTGACTGGGCTCACATACACAGCAGCTAATATCGCCATGGAGACAGTGGGGAATATTTAAGCAATTGGAAAACAGAACGGATCAATCCCTGAAGGGGATTCAACATTGAGCCGACTCACTGATCACTTTTCTGCAGTAGACTGAACTCAGAAATCCTTTATTATCTGTGATTTGTATCCAGTTGGTATCTAACAGCCAGTAATGTGATAAAAGGCTGCAGGCACCCCTCCTCCCATCCTTCTGCTGACCTGACCTCCGACCTTTGCCCTGTCAGACACCCAGACAGTCTCACTTCAGCATATGCAGAGCAGCAGCAGCAGCAGCACCCTCCACCAAACAATAAGCATTTGCATGTGTTCATCTGAATTTCTAATGGGAATTATGTCAATGAGAGCAGTCTGCCTTCATCCTTCTCTACATGACATCTGCAGCGTCGGAGTCACTTTCAAAACATTTCTTTCTTAAAAGTAAAGGCTGTTGATTTATCCACTGATGAAAATAGAACTGGAATATTAATCAACCACAAAGGCTAGCCTAAAAATGTTTTTTTTTTTTTTTGATAAAGCTTATAGTTAGTTATGTTAGTTCTGCTGCTATAGGCTTAGACTGCTGGAGGACATAGGGACCCCTTTTTCATCATTCTGCTTTATTCTATCTCTATAGTTCTGCTGCTATAGGCTTAGACTGCTGGAAGACATAGGGACCCCTTTTTCATCATTCTGCTACATTCTATCTCTATGGTTATGCTGCTATAGGCTTAGACTGCTGGAGGACATAGGGACCCCTTTTTCATCATTCTGCTTCATTCTATCTCTATAGTTATGCTGC
>NW_015151901.1:68151-69910 GCF_000732505.1 Cyprinodon variegatus
GTAAACGGAGATTTTGAATTTCCGATCAACCAAGGTGTGGATCGGATCGGGGAAATTTTGCGCATGTAAAAGTAGCTATTGAGACTAGAACACAGAGAAGGACTCGTTCTGACTGAACAATCAGACACTTTTCAGTCTAAAACATGGGTTCAGCTCCCAACAGCTAAGGTTTAGGATGAGGCGACCTGCTGACCTATGTGTGAACGCACCACAGTAGCAGGCGGCTCCTGCATGACTTCCTACAAGGCTGTCTGAACCTCCTGCTCTGAGGAAACTCAGCAGCAAACATCACCTCCCCAGACTAAATAACAAAAGCTGTCATTTTGCCTTCAGAAATAATCAGACATTACCCAGAGCAATTTGTGCAGCAGATGATCTTACGGCGAGTTCCAGCTTAATTAGCGGGGACTCTGTAATTCCACCAACATTTAGAGGAGCAGACACTTTTTTTTTCCTGCTCTTCTCAGACTAATCAAGTTGAAACAAGAGCTGATCTTTTCCAGGTTGCCACATGACGGCCGTATTTATAGAGCCAGCCGCTGGCTGCTCAGACGGCCTTTATTTACGCTGCGGCGCAGACATTTAGGCCTTGTTCTCATTTCAGACTAATTAATGGGACACCGTGGGCGCGGCCTCAGCTGAGAGCCGTCTGTTATGCAGATCAGATGAGGGGGGGCATCCAGTGCCAATGAACTTGACCCCCCCTATTCACACGCTGCATGCATCTACATATATGCATGAGAGTGTCTAGATAGAGGAACAAAGAACAGCTGAGAGGAAGAGAGGAAGATCGTAGAGCGATGAGTAACCTCCTGAAGGCCCTGCAGGGACCTTCATCCCTGTAGAGGCCAGCGAGGAAGAGCACCGCTGCTGACATGCCTCTGAACGAGGCCCTGAGCCTTGAGCAGGTGAGGACGCGATTCAGCCTCCCTGATCGTCTACGAGCTCAGATGTTCAGCAGCTCCTTCTGCTCCAACAGCAGAAATGACAAAGATGCAAGTTTAAAAAAAACAAGCTTTCCAATAAAATCCAAACAAACCCAACGACTTCAAAAACGAAGCACTTCAAAAAAAAACAAAGAAGGCGACAAAACCCTCGACACGTCATCCTAGAAACCGATACCTTTGACTTCCAGGAAATGAAACATGGAGGTTTGGCTTTGTGTCGGTCTGGAATCAACATCGCCAGCATAGCCGTTACAAAGCATGGCCTCCGTCATCTGGAACTACAGCTCCAACAGGATGTGGAGGGAGGGGCCGTCATGACAAACACGACGACTGAAAGCACTGCACTGATCTTCACAATCAATCTGTCCACCAAACAGTAACTGAATGAATCAGAAGAACTGAAAAGTGCAGAAAGTAAATGAAGGAATCAATGCACCACAACCTGCATCTCTGAGAATCCAGGAAGTGTTCAGTTCATGCATCGTCCTTCAATGAAGGAAGAGAAACAACTGGGCTTTTTCTAGATTCATTGCATAGAATTATTTATTTTAAAAAAATGGAAAAAATCTTCCAGATCAGCTGCTCAACATCAGGATCACACTCTACTTCCTGTTTACTAAAGCCAAGTGAAACGTAAACGTATCACATAAATAAAACCAAGATGTTCAGAAACCTGGTGGGGAGGTTCTGTGTGATGTCATTTCTCACAAAAAAGGCTGAACCTAAAATTACGTTGTTTGCAAATCAGTCCATTTGCTGCACATGTTCAGAAAGGTCCAAACAGACAGCAGCAAACCATTTGAAAACAAACG
>NW_015151901.1:71021-72265 GCF_000732505.1 Cyprinodon variegatus
AAAGGTTGAATCAACTTGACAGATCAAGGATCTGGTGAACTGTAAAGTGCCTTGAGATGGCATGTGTTGTGAATTGGAGCTATATATATATATATATATAAACTGAATTGAATTGAATGTTTTTCATATCAGCGTGATCATTAAAATATTGTTCAGCTCTCAGAGAAATAATCACATATCCATTAAAAACACTGTTTGTCAGTAAAAACAGACACATTTTTAGATGCCTGAAGTTTTTTTTGTAAAGTTTCTTGCAGTGAGGAGCCTCCAGCACGTCATAGTTTGGGTCCTGGGTTCTGAATTCATTAACGGTCTAGTGATTAGGGCATAGGACTTGGAATCCTGAGGTTGTGAGTTCGAAACCCACTCTCACAGACTGCCACTCTGGCTCTCTGAGCAAGACACTTAACCCCCGAATGCGCCCCACAGTACCTGCCCACAGCTTCCCAAGGGAATGGCTTAAATGCAGAGAGCTAACCAATAAAGTTCAATTTATCATTAGCTAAAGGACGGAGAATCAGTCTGAATTTTCAAAATCCTGCAGATGAACCCTCAGACATGTAGAAACAAAAGCACTGCGAGACAGAGCTCCTTGTAGGAAATGATTCCTCAGAGCTGATAGCATCGATGACTTCACTGCTCAGACACATGGCTTGCCTCTGAGTAATGCTGAGGTCATGTGCTTTGACTCACCATGTGTGCCGCCTGAAACAGATGTCTCACAGCCAAGTGGTTCTGAGCGAAGGAGGGAGTTAGACGACTAATGACAGCCTGGAGGTTTACGGGGCTGTGAAATCAAGGTGCGATAAAACCGCTTCATCTGCCGTCCAACTTAAAAAAAAAAACAAACACCTGGTGTTTTTCTTCCAGAGCGGCCTGGATCCACAGCACTCAGGATTCGTTATGTCCAGAAAATGCTCGAAACAGAAACAACTACGGCTGACATCTGACCGTAAATCACAGAAACATAGGCTACACCTTCAATAATAATAATAACTGAAATATGTCTGCGGTAACTTCCATTAAAACGATCAAACTGGTGGCATCGGTTTTGAATTCCAGGATCTGGTTTCTCATTGGCTCACATTCATCTCCAGCCGGCTGTTGTGTGAGTGAAGGAGGCTGAATGAGGAGGACTCTGGGAATGCTGCCGTCATTCCTGAGTGTATCTCAGCGGTCCCCAACCACCGGGCCGCAGACCGGTACCGATCTCGATCTTTTTTTACTGGGCCGCACAGAAAAAA
>NW_015151901.1:74220-75678 GCF_000732505.1 Cyprinodon variegatus
AACATAGGCCAATCAGCTAACCAGTATTTTCGCCCCTTCCCAAAATTACTTCAACGGAAGGTTTCCAGATGGATATGCGGAGCAAATCCATCAGGCGGAGTCAGGTTAAGAAATGGCTTAGTGTAAGCCCGGTGTAGGTACCAGATTGACTCGGGCTGCCAGATTGACTGCGCCTTTTGATGACATCACAATACATTATTGTTTTAACGTTTGCACAATTGCGCAAAACATTTTGATTGGTCTGGACAGCTTACTAAAGTAATTATAGCGGGGTGTAGGTTTTATTCGAAAGCGGGATTGCGGTTTGTAAACAGACAATTTTACGAAGAAATTCTCCATGGTCCCTGCGCCTTCCGATGACGTCACCGAATTCGCCATGGGCCTTGCGCCTCCCGATGACGTCACATTATGGCAACGTCACTCAAACAAACTACATGTATTTGGTCAATTAACGGACAGTGCCAAACGATTACCGTTTATTGGCTAAATAAAATAGATTTGTGACAAATAGAGACCGCGGGCGCAATGTAGTTTGTTTGAGTGGAGTTGCCATATCGTTACGAGAGGCGTTGCCATATAGTGACGGGCGGAGTTGCTATATTATGACGTCATCAAAAGGCGCAGGCCCCCCGAGTCAATCTGGCAGCCCGAGTCAATCTGGTACCTACACCGGCTTAAGACTGTTTGTAGAACCAGTAGATCCACCTGAAAAATGGCTGCTCAGTCAGCTCCCAGACGTTTCCCTTTGGTAGGCCGGAGGAAGTGAGGCTTGGAATCGGATCACATGTCTGTTCTCAGATGGGAGATTTTAGATGTTCAGAAAACTCCGCCAGTTTCTATCATGTTTCTGCTTTGATCATCACCTCTCAGGAGTAAAATGTGGATTAGTCTGTTTCATCTTTCCTGTCACACTCCACTGGAGGCTGCCCAGTTCATCGGCAGCGGATTAAAACTAATCTGGTTTTAAAATAAAGGTCTGCCGACTCCTACACCATGTTCAGCTCAGCAGAATGTTGGTTCTTTCTGTTCCTCCCTCATGCTTCTCTCAGCCTGCTCTGCTTTATCTCTTCCCTCCTTCTGTCCTCCAGACTAAACATCACGTCTGTTTTCAGACAGAGGAATTGTGTGTTTGTCTCTATCTGCATTCTTATCTCGCCCTGCTGCTACATGTCCAGGCAGTGAGAGCAGATTGAAAACGATGCCGTTTTACAAGAGGTGGAAACCAAGAAGGTTTGACGTGAGTCGCTTCGACATCTGGGATGAAAATGAAACCCAATGTGTCCTTAAAAACTATTCAAATGACAATCAAATCTGAAAGCATGATCATCTAGAGCTTAAAGCAGACACCTCCAGAGTTCGGGAATGAAAGCAGCAGCAGCGGAAGCAGATCCTGCATCAACATCAATTCAGTTCAGTTTATTTCTATAGCACCAATTCACATCAGAGATGGGAAGTAAC
>NW_015151901.1:79165-80391 GCF_000732505.1 Cyprinodon variegatus
TTTTGAGATCCATCATCTGAATTTAAAAAACAAACAAACAAATAAACACTAAAAGAGAAAAAATGATGATGACATCATTATTCAGAGAAACATCTGAAATGTGTCTGAAATGAAATGAACTGTTGGTGACCTCAGTCAGACCGGTTCATCACAACAGACCCAGAAGAACCAGAACCGAACCCAGAACCGAACCCAGAGCCGGACCCAGAGCCAGCAGAGGAGGCTCAAAACAGCATGGACCCCATCCCAAACCCTTTCCCAGGACTTGTAGCCATGGAGACCACTGGAAGGCGCTGGTCCCCATAATGTTAGAAACACACACAAACACGCGCGCGCGCGCGGATTTCCCGGACAGCCAAACGCGTGTTACCAGCGCGCACGCGCAGCCAGACGGCTAGACAGCAGTCTGGCTTCAGCGGCATGACGAAGCCTCCCCCCCACCCCCCAAGGGAAAAGCCCTCCTCTCCTTCTGCCTTCCAGTCTCCTCAAAGCGACATTTCCAGTTTGAAAGCAGAAAAAGCAAAAGAGAAAATGACATGAACGGTTCTGCTCTCGGTCCGGTTCTTGTGGACCAGCTGCTTCCTGCTGAGAACAGCTGAAAGTTGTCAGGAAGTGGCGGATAAAGTGAGCGGAGCCCCTGTGGGAATGAATGGGTTAGCTTTACTCACTGATCTCCATGTTCTGGATGGACGGGTAGGGCTGGCAGTTGCAGCTGCAGGAGACATTGGGGTTGGAGGCGTTAGAAACACCCATCAAGTTCAACATCTAAGAGCTTCCAGCAGCAGACATGAAGAAGGAGAGGACAGCCTCAGTCAGCCTCTCCTTCCTCCTCTTCCTCTGAGCTTCTCTGTCCCGGCAGGTGTTCTCCTCTACCTGACTTTACTTCTTCTGTCCGCCTCCGTTTGCTCCTCTGAGCGACTGAAGTACCGACCCCCTCCCCATGGGGATCTCTGTCCCTCCTCCTCCTCTTCCTCCTCCTCTTCCTCCTCCTACTGTCTGCCTCTCACTCTTCTTCTTGGTGCATCAGAAAATAAGAGAAGGAAAAGTCAAATGTTCCCAAAAACAGAAAACTGATCTTCTGAGCAAACCATCCACTGCTGAATAAAAAACAAAACAAGAGGAGAAATAGTTAAAAACAAAAACAGCAACAACAAAACCTGATTGAAAGTATTAAGGTTGTCTTAATATATATATATATGTATGTATATATATATATATATATATAT
>NW_015151901.1:83348-84984 GCF_000732505.1 Cyprinodon variegatus
TGTTCAGCATGGGGGTGAGTAGAAAATGAAGGCTAATCATGTTTTGGGTGTACTATTCCTTTAATGGGGCCCCAGGAACTTGAGGTCCTAGGGAACTGCCTAGTATTGCCTAATGGTAAATCCCCTCCTGCTCTTAGCGAAGGAAGAGCGGCTCTGTTTGTGTTTCTGAGGTTCCAACATGATGAAAAACCAGCTTCTAAACTGGGAACTTCTGGTTGGGCTGTGGGGACCAGTCTACCTGAAGCACAGCTCCTCTGGAGATGTCACATACCAAAAAATATACTAAATCATTTCAAAAGGTTTAGCTTTATGTTGTTATTATATTATTATAGTTATCCTTTGATCAGCAGCCATAACAGAAATAATAAAAATTAATCTGGGACCAAGAATGAAATGTAAAACTCTCCCATGGTATAGGGGAACTTTGGTTAAAATAAATAAATAAATAAATGAACAAATAAGTAAATAAAACCTACAATGTTTTAAAAGCGGTTGAGACGAAGCAGCAAAGCAGGAGGCAGTTGAACGTCCGTCAGCTTCTTCATGGTAATCCTCACCAGGCCAGATTTTTGTACCCAACTCTGGATTTAAGCCTTTTCATTGGTTCTACATTTTATAAATAATTCTACTGTATTAATGAAATGAGAAATCATCTTTAAAAACTGGATAATCAGTTCCATGTGTTTTAGTAGTGACTGTTTTAACTTTTTTATTTTACAAGTCTTATTGTTTTTGGGTTATTATTGTTCTGATGTTCCTCCTGTTAATGTTTGTTTCAGGTCTTTCTGAGTCTCTTATGATTTTGCTGTGTGAATAAAAGCTTATATGAAGTTCAAACTACTTTCCAGGATTTCCTTGTGCTCTGTCCTCCTTCTGAGCGGTAGATTTATTTAAGTCCACCGTCATCCTTCTGATTAATCACACAAATCTTTTTTAGTTGCCTTTTTCTCTACAAGGCATGATTTCTGATGCGGTAGACCGTGACATTCTGCAGAATGGTTTGGCTTTAAATGCATTGAAAATCTACTGAGCTGCACTGCTGCAGTGATCTGTGCAGCGCCCCCAGGAGTCTGTCTGCAGGAATTCACTGCTGAACAAATACCAGCTGACTCTAAATGCAGCTGATATATATGTCATGTCGCGTAGAGGCAAACGTTAGTAAGTTAAACTGATATCTATATAACTCAATATGTAAGAAATCTAGGACAGATTTCCTCCTCTGGTATCAGCGCCCCCTATTGGCCCTCCATCTTTGATGAAAACTGATTCTAGCTTCTAATACAGATGAAGCCTAAAGCTGACAGTAATTTGTGAAATCTTGTTAAAGTAAATTATAAATGCATAACAGGAAATTGGACCAAGGGATGAGTTACGGCCTTCTAGAAATATGCTGCAAAAATCATCTAAAGTCTAAAAAAGGCTTTCAAACCACTGTTTGTTTTTCTTAATTGGAGCAAGTAGATAACCAGCTAATGAGATTAGGTTTTCCCCTAACTATAAGATAAGTTATACATCACTTGATGATGTGCTTGGAGCTTGTTTTTTTTCCCTTGTCTTAAAGGAATAGTACACCCAAAACATGATTAGCCTTCATTTTCTACTCACCCCCATGCTGAACAACACTCTGGAGTACTTT
>NW_015151901.1:85729-87019 GCF_000732505.1 Cyprinodon variegatus
ATTCCATCAGTTAATTGTCTTCCTTATCTGCTCAGATCAATGGAAAATACTCTCATTTCAAGAAAATTTTACCTTTATTCCAATTTTTGCAGTGTTTGTTTTCAGTACAGGGCCCCTGTCTAGACCCGCCCCTGCTCATAATCTCTCAGCCCAGTGTTGCAAGGTGCAGCTAAAGGTGAGCCTCTCTTTTAGCCATGTGTAAAAAACAAAAAAAAAAACAATGAACAATCAGCTCTTTATCAAAATAAGCACATCTCAATATTATCTTAATTATGAGATTTGTCTAAGTGGCTGCACAGAGTAGGACCTGTTAGCTTAGAGAGCAACAATGTCCAGGGTTTGAATCCGGGCCTGGCTTTCTCCAACACCTCATTGGTTCCCTGTGATTGGGTCCCCCCCACACACTTTTAGTTTGTTAAAACAACTTTGATCAACCAGATATTGGTCAGAAACCAACCAAACCACTGATTTTAGAACAACTAATTGGATAACAACAATTTAACCAGATCATCCAGTCAGATTGGTTCAAACTTTTCTATGTAAGAAAAACCAGCTGATTGCATTGACTCATTGACTCAAAAAAAAATCCTTCACACCAAGCATGCTTGTAGCGACAGCGGAGAGGAAAAATCCCTTTGAACAGAAAAAAAAAACTCACTCAGATCCAGAGCCAGGCTCAGTGTGAGCTGACTGCGGTTCAAAGAAAAAAAAACCGAAAAAAAAAAAGACACAAAATGTAACTGTCAATCAGCGCCACAGCCCTGTCCAGGAAACACACAGCCAGGATGACGAGTTCAGAGTCAGCTCCCTTATCAGAGGAGGAAATTTTGAACGTCCAGTTAGTCACAGTCAGAGAAACAGGACTACACGGAAAAACAGGCCGAACTCCAACAGTTATAAACAAAGGTGTTGATGGCTCCAGGATGGAGTCACAGCCAACAGTAGATTAGAGATTGAAGTAACAAATATTGCAGAATGCAAAGATAGAGATGAAATGATGATTAAGGGGTCATTATGTCCTCCATCAATCTAAGCCTATAGCAGCACAAATGCAGATAATAGCTCAGCATAACCTAAGTATTTTAGATGAGGTATAAGAAAGGTAGCGCCGAAAAGTGGCAAAGGTAGAGCCAAGGAGAAACACCTGATCAGGCTGTTAATACTCTACCCCCACCTACCTCTCTACTTACCCAGCGACTAAGCACACATCACTGTTTTTAACTATAAGCTTTATCAAAAAGGAAAGTTTTAAGCCTAGCCTTAAAAGTAGACAGGGTGTCAGCCTCACGG
>NW_015151901.1:88884-90898 GCF_000732505.1 Cyprinodon variegatus
GTTGTCCAGCCTTGTTTTGGGGTACCACTGACTTCCATGTTGCAGCACATCTGATGGCAGGACATCCTCTGCAGCCACCTAGTGCTGCGATGGCCTGGTCAGCCATCAGATAGAACCTGCCGGACATTCAGCCTATAAACCCTCAGCAATGCTTCCAACTGAATCTCTGTCGTACAGAATGAAGGCGGAGGAGGGGTTCGCCCCTTTACCCCTAACATCTACTGGTTAGTGAGCTTTCTGAAGGGTTTTCCAGGCTGCTAATGGAATCTGCTGAAGTTACTCTCCATGCTTTTTATGACCCATGGCAACACTCAGACCTTGACTTCCTCCAGAAGCTCTATTTATTTTGGTGTTTTTCTACTCATGATCCTTGTGTTTATATACTTATCACTATTGATCGGCGTGTCTATCAGTACCGCCCTCTTTTCTGTTTGGTTGATCGCTGGTTAGCCATAACCTGTTTATCAGTGCAGGATCTATGTTTGGAAATGCATTCTTGTTTGATGGGTTTGTGATAAATGCTTTAGTCTGCATTTCCTCTTCTTTCTCCTAAAAGTCAACCACATAATCTATACCTTAGAAAAAAACTATATTGGGCTCCATGATCAGAGAGAGGAGGGTGGACACCACTCAAAAATTCTGCATAGAGAGAATAAAAAAATTCAGCTTCATTAAGAAGACGACTAACACAGGAACTAAGAGTTTCTGCAGCAGACTCAGGTCCACGGGCAGCAACACGTGTCCACTGGCTTCTGACTCCTGCATGATCACATGAAGCTGAGGAAGGAGAAATAACGGCTCAGAGACATCATGGGATCGTCTGGAAAAATGATTTTCCTCCGCAAACTAAGCTCTAAAAGGCAGACTAAGAAACACACTCATGATTCTTTTTAGTTTTTATTCAGTCATAAGTTCAACTGTCCTGTTTCATGTTTGATTTTTTAAAAGGTTTTTTCAGTGTTACAGTTGGTTGAAAATACCATCAGGGAAGTGACTCATGCAACTAGATATTAGTTCTAAAGTAATATTACTGATAAAAGAAACATCTGTCTGATTGATTATTGACCAAGATTATTGAAAACTAAAAAATAAATACAGGTTTGTCTTTGCACTGAGGAAATGAAATAATTGCACATATATAAAACTAAATAAACTCACCATTGAAGGCAGGTCATCCAATCAACCTGGCAGCAAAGGGGGCCTCTGCCGCCCTCTGCTGGACATCAGCATCATTGACGGACATCATTTTGTCAGAGTTTTGACTTTAAGACAAGATAACTTGGGAAACTTTAGACTATTAACGTTTTTTTTTATCCTTTACGATATGTAAACATCAGCTAGTGATTCTTAAGCTTACACATTTTGGAAAATATTGCTTAATTGGGAGTAAGAGCCTGAGGTATGCCTCCCTCTGTTTTATCTGTGGGCAGGAGTTGCCCTCAAACATCTATGAATACCACAGCCTCTGATTTGGTCATTTCTAATTGCCAAGTGAAGAACATCTAAACCACTTTCATGACTTTTCTTGTTCACTATTGATCTGCAGTAGAGCTTTTAAAAACCTGTTTAAGAAATAAAGCCTCTCTGAGCTAGGTTAAGCAGGGTGGAGATGGATGATGACGCAACAAGTTCTCAACAATACTCATTTTCAGAATGCAGAATGATCAGCCCGCTCCAGCTCACCTCTTATTGTTTTCCAATTAAAAACTATGAGAAGCTTTTAGGGAAAATGATGCAGATCGCTACATATTCAGGTAACATGTTGGGAACAGGGGCGGATTTAAGAAATTTGGGGCCCTAGGCAAAGACAGGCAGGGGGCCCTCTGAATTGAGAGGACAACACATAAAACAGACCCATTATACAGATACAGAAATTTTAATAGAATACACATACATTTAGTATATATGTATATTTATTATACACATACATTTGTTAATTGTTTATTCTACGTTGTGTCCCTCTCTTCTTGTCCCTTTTCTTCTTGTTTTCCTCTCTATGTTTTGTACTCAGCTG
>NW_015151901.1:92950-97584 GCF_000732505.1 Cyprinodon variegatus
GAGGAAACTAAGGGTTACATTTTCAAAAGAGCTGTAAGTATTATCTGCCTTTGGAGTAACCAGTAAGTCAGACTGAAAGATTGTTGCTACTCCTCCTCCTCCCCCAAAATATCTAGGTATGTGAAAATTTTAATAACTTTGGCTCATTTATATTCACATACAGCAATCCTATTGCTGCAGCCAAGTTTCTGTAAGGCAACCTAAATCAATGGGATTATCACAAATCAAGTAATTAACTAACAGACTTTTTGAAGAAAGAGATCTTACACTGCAAAAAATGTTAATCTAGGTTTTTTTTTAATAAGTACACTTTTTCTTAAGTTGAGAAGGTAAGTGTAAATTTTTGCAAATAGAATGAGACAATTTACATTTAAAAGAAAAAACTGCAGTCTCCTACTTCAAATGCATGGTATCTAAGTATCTTTTTTAAATGGTAAAAATGTTAATTGCATTGGCAGAATGTAAATACACTTATTTTAAGAACATTGTATTCATTTTCAGAACAAGTAAAGTGAGAAACAGAAGTATAATTTGTTTATAGAACAATACAGGAACCTGGCAGACCACTTAACGACTCATCCAAATGTTTTGGTTGCCTATGTTAAGGGTAGTGCTTATTGTAAATTGTAAAAAACACTTAGATCAATGATGGCTTGCATGGGAATTTCACTTCTGGTTGTCTGAACAAACCCAGTGGCATTTGTTTTGTTTGTTTTTTTAGCTATTTGCCTTAAAAAAAAAATCAAACAGTTAGTTGATTGATTAATTATTTTGAACTGTATTTACTCTGGTTTTATTTTCTTCTGATATTAAAAGCAGTTTGAACATCAGGAAGGAGGTGCTCCATGTCCAATGGCAGAGCTCTTCCTCTGTGTTGTAGGTCGAAGGCCTGGGCCTATGCAGCAGGCTGAGAAGGATGATTGAGCTGGATGTGAGTCAGTTCAGAGGGCTGAGTCACCAGGTGTCAGCCAGGTGTGGTCATCCTTGGTGCATCCTTTGCTTTATCACACCCTCTCTTTGAAGACGGGAGTAGCTGAATCATTGGGTTGAGTAGTTGCTCTCCCAGGGGCGAAGCGTCTATTTATTGCAGCCTGTTCTGATGCTGGAATATGATTAAAGTTTAAGAAAGGAAGCAGGAGCCACAGTGTTTGGGAGAAAAACAATCCAGGAGGGTCAGGCTCGGTAAGAGGTCCTTCATTTGGACTCACAGGTGACAAAACAATGCAGTAGTTATTATTACATTATTTGCTTTGCTGATTGATAAGAAACACAGGAGAAGCAGTACACTAGGATCATTAGAGGTATCTTTAGGGGCCTCAGAGCTGCGCCATGACATAATCAGCCAAAGAATCTGGCATCCGGAGGACGCAGCCACCAAATTCAAACTCAGCAAAGAAGTGTTGGGTTCTGTAGATTTGTGTGGCTCCAGTGCTCCTAATCCTAGACCCATTGGTGCTTGTTAACTGAGACAACTGCAGGCGTCAAGAAGGAGCAGCTTCCCTGAGGCAGACAGCAGATGGCTAACACTCTCCAAGTGGTCCTGGTTCTCCGCCTCCCTGAACAATGTGTAGATTCTCAGGGTAAAGTCTGATGTCCCATTCGTCGTCTCCTGACTGCTCGTTCAATCACGGTTCCTGCAAGTCTCAGCTTTTCCCTATCAGCCAGAACTCCCCGTCAGCCTACCTATGCGTTACAGGTCCTAGCTGGGGTTTCTATGGGTTAAATGTAAGTTTAATGCTTTATGACACACGGTTGCTGTGGCCAAAAGCGAAAGAATAACTGAAACAGAGTTAATTTTACCAATCTTCATTGTATAAAGATAAAATGCAAATGCGGCTATCTAAAATTTAACAGGAATGCAAACATACAGGAAGTGGCAAGAAACAAACAAAATGAATGGAAAGTTGTTAGTCCTCCCTCACAAGTACTTAAAAGAAACTAAACAATTCAACCTGAGCAGCCTAACAAAAAAATAATCAAAGAAAAAAACATCAAACTCTAAAGGAAAGCAGGAAGCAGAGGCAACCCTGCCAAAAAAAATTACAAAATTACTAAATGCTCAATAAAACACTTAAATCAAATCACTCTAACCAGATTAAAACACTGCTTACCTGCATCACTTAAAACAGTAAATGTAAAAGCCTACCTGCGGTGTCAAACAACCACGCGCCCAGGTAATGCTGCTACTTTCATTGAACATATTTTGGAGAAAAAAGCATACTTTGAAGCAATTACTTATAAGGCAGCTATATTAACTAAACTGTAACATTTCTTCTTAGTTTTTCTGCTTAAAAATCTACATGACAATTATGATAATTAGTCACTGCCACTTAAAAATAGCACTTGGCAAATTACAGTCAATTACTAGAAAAACATGATTTTTTTTACCATTTCTTTCATTTTCATGATTCTTCAGATTTCTGTACTGAGCTAAAAAAAGGAAAGAAAAAACAGCAACAGACAAATGGATATAAAACATGCTGACTCCATTCATTTAGGCTTTCATACAGAAGCTCATGTCACGTTCTCATCTGGGAGTCTGCTTGGAGAGGAAGCTGGCGTTCGTTGTTAGTCGCTTCTCCAACATTATTTTAAACATCGTTGTTTTGAGTTTTACCGTTTTACAGAATTTTACAATCTGATATTTTCAGTTACAGCTTGATACAAAACCGGTGGCTTTACTAACCAAATGATATCAACCTCCAACCTCAACGGATTGTTGATCACCTCCCACTGTCAGTGGTATACACCAACCTTGTTTGGCTAAGGCTATCTCTCGGCTAACACTTTCGGCGACAGGCATGATGCTCACGTACTTTATCCCACAGCTGCTGGCTCTCAACAACCGCTGCATTCCTACGTGCATTACAGCCATCAAAGAACTTGGACTTCAGTGCCGTCCACGTTACATCCACAGAAGTCCCCTTCGAAAGTTTGTTTACCATCAGCCTGGCCAGCCCACAACTAACATTCCATCTATATGGACGGCGGTCGCACGTCTCCCGCGTCATCAGAGAAGTGTCGCTCTCATCGCTAAGGATACGGGAAATATTGTGAGATCTCAGCATGCTCAGCCGAGCTGCATAGGAAACAATGCAATGTCTTGCCACAGCAAGCTGACTGGAAAACGTGTTGTGGATTTCAGTGTACTACTGCCTCGACAGAGATTCATCAAAGCATCAACACTTAAAATCTAACCTTTTAATACAGGATCCCTTATAAAAAAAGAATCCTTCCTACATGACATCACGGACAAGGGATTAGACCCCCCCCGGTTACAGCTACCTGGAGAGAGCCAGGAGCACTGGGCGTGGTGGTGGCCTAGCTGTCATACACCGACAGGACTTGGTGCTGACCCCCGTCCCCCTTACTGCACTGTCCTCATTTGAATGCCTAACATTTAAGCCTGAACCTCCCCTCCCTTGACAATGCTCCTCATCTACCGGCCCCCAAAACCCAATATTGTTATGATTCAGACTAAGGACCCAGATACAACCAGAACACAACAGGTAATAACTTTAAAAGATTTATTGAATAAACTCTGCAGGTAATTCAGGATCAGGAGAACCAGAGCCTCTGGAAGGGAGAGAACAGGTTAGTGGCTGAGATGGATGATTAAAAGTTCAAACTGCTAAGACACTAACCTTCTTTAATATCCAGGCGGGGTGTCTTGGTTCCTGAAAACTTTGGTTCCTTGACAGTTATTTCTCACTGAGGCTTGGTCAAAGGAGGTCCAGGGTCAGAGCAGGGTGATCAGATATTCAGAGAATCCAAAACAGAACCCAGGGACAAAGTCAGGGCACAGAAAGAGGTCAGGGATCCAGGTGGCACAAAAAACAGATCCAACAGGGGCTAGGCAGGCTCAAAAATCAGGAGGCAATAAAAGGTCATGATCAGGTAAACAGACAGAGAAAAATGCTGGATGCTTACTAAACAAGGCTTTCAGGCAATCTGGCACTGTCAACTAGTCAGAGGCCTGCTTAAGAGGGCTGGCAAACAGGTGAGAGGAATCTGTGGTAATTGGACTGAGCAGCAGCAGCCAACATAGGGCTTGACCCGGGACACATGGAAGGTGGGATGGATCTTCATGGAGTGTGGCAACTGTAACTGGTGGGCCACTGGGTTCACCACCTTAGAAATGGTAAAGGGGCCGACAAAGCGGGATGACAACTTTCGACATTCTATTGAGAGTGGGGGGTTCTTGGTGGACAGCCAGACTCTTTGACCAACTTGATAGACAGGGGCTGGGACACAACGATGGTTGGCTGTTCTAGACTGTGCCTCTGACTTCCTGATTAAGGTCCTTGAAACTCTCCTCCAGATCCGTTGGCACCTCAAGGCAGCAGCGTGGGCAGAAGGGACCATCGCCTCTGTTTCCTGGATCGAGAACACTGGCGGCTGGAAACCATAAATAACATAGAATGCTGAGAGGCAAGTGGTACTTGAGGGAAGAGAATTCATAGAGTGTTCAACCCATGACAGACTTGGGACCATTTGGACGGGTCCAACCCGCACAGGACATGGAGCCCGGTCATCAAAGGAGGTCCAGGGTCAGAGCCAGTTGATCAGATATTCAGAGAATCCAAAACAGAATCAGAAACAGGTCAGGGATCCAGGCGGCACAACAAAAAGTT
>NW_015151901.1:98159-99979 GCF_000732505.1 Cyprinodon variegatus
CACACTGGGACTGGTCATATCCAACTCCACCCCTAAAAGCAAGCTTCTAACATGATCTGGGTGTGTCTGACCACAAGAGCATCTCAATGGAGCTGTCACTCCTTTCCCCACAAATCAAACCCAAACGCCAAATCTGGGATAGGGACCTGGAAAAAAATCAACTCAGACACCTTAACCATTGACTTCCAACATCTCACCTCTACTGATTTCTCTTCAGTCACGAGTTGGTTGATTTCTACAAACAATCTCTGAGCAGTCTCCTAGATCTCCATGCCCCTTCAAAACTAGAACTGTCAGGTTCTTACACCCAGCCCCTCCGAACTGAAAAAAGCTGGCCGAGTCCTTGATCGGCGTTTTAAGGCATCAGGACTTTCTGTTCATAGGCAGGCCTACCATGAACATCAGAAGTCCTATGCAAGGTCCTTGAGAGACGCACGTTCACAGTTCGATTCCAAGGATTATCAACCACAGCCCTGGAAACAACCATAAATTACATACTCAAACCACAATCTCACTCTCAAACAGAACACACAGAAGAAAGGTGAAAAAAAGTAAATACCATCCTCTCCCTACTACACAGTTACTCCACGCTGCCTGTCCTGACTGCTGACCGCCACCTGGGATTTCCCAACCTTTCTGCTGTTTTTCTCTCATCCCACAGCGAGAAGTTGAGGACATCATCAAAAGGATGAAACCTTCTACCTGTGCCCTGGACCCTTTCCCAACAGTCCTGGTAAAATACAATCTCCATACCATTAGTCCGCTTATCACAAAGGTCATTAACAACTCCCTCCAGTCCGGCCAGGTTCCAAGAACACTGAAAACTGCTATCATCTGGCCAATTCTCAAAAAACCCACCCTTGACCCAGAAGTCTTTGCCAACTACAGGCCTATCTCCAATCTTCCATTCCTTTCAAAGGTGCTGGAAAAAGTAGTTTCCGCTCAGCTTCACGACCATCCAAAACAAAATGACCTGTTTGAAAAATTTCAGTCAGGTTTCCGCAAGGGCTACAGCACAGGAACGGCCCTGGTCAGGGTCACAAATGACCTGTTGATGACAGCAGATGCTGGCTCACCATCTATTTTTGTCCTCCTGGACTTGACTGCAGAATTCAACACTGTGGATCACAACATCCTCCTCCATCGCGAAGGTCCATTATCGGAGTCTCTGAGTCTGTCTATGACTGGTTTTCATCATACCTCACTGAAAAAACCAAGTATGTCACCTTGGGAAAGGCTAAATCCCTGGCTCACAACGTCAACTGTGGTGTCCCTCATGGCTCAGTGCTCAGTCCCACTTTGTTTAATCTTTACACGCTCCCTCTTGGCTTTGTCCTCACCCAGCATGGGGTTTCATTCCATTGCTATGTTGATGACACTCAGCTCTACCTCAGGACAAACCCAACATCCTCTGCTCCTCTGCCATCATCAACTCTGACCACCTGCTTGAAGGAGGTAAAGGTCTGGATGAAGCACAACTTCCTTCAGCTAAACAGCTCCAAGACTGAAGCCATTTTAGTCAGCACTCCAGGTTTGGTCAGCTGACATCACCAGCATCACATTCTCTGGAAAAACTCTTCACCTTTCAACATCTCTCACTAACCTGGGTGTTAAACTAGACTAACATTTGACCTTTGAGGCTCACTTTAAACATCTCTGCAGGACCTCCTTCTTCCACCTCACACATATTGCCAAACTTCATCCCACACTCACTCCTACAGATGCAGAAAAGCTTTTGTCTCCAGGTTGGACTACTGCAATGCGCTCCTCATCGGGATGCCTGAGAAAAGCCTTAAGAGGCTGCAATATATACAAAACAG
>NW_015151901.1:101649-103532 GCF_000732505.1 Cyprinodon variegatus
TGCATATGACCATATCACCCACTGTCCCAAATCACTTCGCTGGCTTCCTGTTGCACTCAGAATTGAGTACAAGTATTCTTACCCACCAGTGCATCCATGGTGATGCCCCACCATACCTTAAGGAACTTCTCACCCCACATACCTCAACACGTAAGCTCTGATCTACTGCAACATATCTGCTGAACCCACCAAGGACAAAGCTTCGTACAATGTGAGATCTGGCTTTCTTTTCAGCTGCTCCCTGGCCACCTGAGGACCCCACAGACTGTGGATGCTTTTAAACGTGGCCTTAAAACCCACCTTTTTAGGAGAGCTTTTAATTGAACTCTTCCCTCTTTTTTTGTTGTCTTTGATTATTTTTCTTTTACTTTTTATTTCTCATGCTCCCCATGTATTTTTATTTAGCACTTACCTGTTTTGCTATGTAGCACTTTGGGATTTGTTTAAATATAGAGTGCATTACAAGTCCAAAGTATTCATATTTTTGCTTGTCTCCCAAATGATTTTAGCTTCTATAACTTTCTAGCTTGATAAATGCAGAATTGTCCAGACAAAGCTGATGTTTTCACACCTCTCACCTTCAGCCAGGTGTGTAGTGGTAGTTTGCAGAGCTCATAGGCAGAGGCCGATCCTGTTGGGGGCGGGATTATGCAGGGATTAAGCATGTTAGTCTGTGAAAGGAGACAGACAGAGTAGGACTAATCTGACTTTAGCCTTGTTCTGAAAAGCAGCCGGTTTGGGCAACCCCACTCTTCCTCGACTGCATTCTGTGTGCATGTGTGTGCTCAGGGTGTGTGTGCTCATTTGCTTCTGCCTTTGTGGGAAACTAGTTTCAGTTGAAAAGCCTGATATTGTTGTATGGGTCTTGATGCCTGCAGGGAGTTAGTTTAGGATTAGGGTTTCGGAGATTATTAGGCTTCAGGTCATGTTTTACAGCTAAACTTCAGCTATATGCAGGATGGAAGCAGCAGAAGGCGTGGCATGACAATAAGTTATCATTGTTTTGTTTCTAATAATTCAGGTTGTGTGATTAATTGTGAATCTAGATTGCTGTGAACACTTTGTGTGTTTTTCTTTTTCAGATTATTAAGCCTGGGGAAAATTCGAGGACAATCCTGTTGTTTTTTCTTATAATGAAATATCATTGATCTCTTTAGTCTCTCGACTGAATGTGTTTTAGAGTCAAACTGGATTTGACAAAATGTACAATCTGTTTTCCGGAAAAAAAACGGCACAGTTGCTGCTGCTTTAAAAGGCCTAAATGATCATATTCAAACTCTTGAATGCAAAAAACATCTTGTTATTTTTCCATTGATCTGTCTAAGACGTAGGACAACATTAATTATAGAATCACATTTTAAAATCAGACCTGCCTTATAGGTAGCTGACTATTTGTCCAATAGAGCCCAAAGTCTTCATTTAGCTGGGTCCTGTTCCTGTCTTCTTGAAATTGAAAGAAGGCTTCTGCAGGGCTCGGTTCTGCTTGTCAGAAGTTCTGAACTTAGGACCCAGAATTCAAGCAGACAGATCAGAATGATTGCATTCTTTTGATGACTTTGATTGATAAAATGCCTCCGTGCTCTATTACAAAAATCAACATTTTCCTTTTTTTGTTCCACATGTTCCTGTCAACGTGTGGTTGGAGGATGGTTGAGGACTAAAATGGGGAGATAAGGGAGGCAGAGATGAGTTCTTTCAGGTTTAATGAAGTAACTGAGACAAAAATCCAAAACAAAAAGAACCAAAAAAAACATCAGAAGAAACTCACTTGAGGAGCCAGACATGAGGAAGCAACTAACAACAAGGAGATTATTACCCCGTTTACACTACCCTTGAAAACCCGATCCATGCCGAGACCGGTCCGAGCTCAGATCAGTTAACCA
>NW_015151901.1:103808-104336 GCF_000732505.1 Cyprinodon variegatus
CGGCATGAAAAAAGTGGTTTCTACTTTTACTTTTATACTTTAAGTAAATTTACAAGCCTGTACTTTGTTACTTTTACCTGAGTAAAGAAGTTTAATCAGTACTTCCACTTTTACCAGAGTATTTTTTAACACAATTATCTGTACTTTTACTCAAGTACGGAAAGTGAGTACTTTTGCCCTCTCTGTCTATGCCTAACCCAGACATTAAGCCCACCACAGAACCTAACACAAACCCTAATCAAGTCCCTAGGCCTAACCCAGACCCTAAACTAGACCCTAACCTAGTCCCTAGGCACAACGCAGACACTAAGCCTTACCCATAACCTAAGCCTAAACCAGACCCTAACCCAGAGCCTAAGCCTAACCCAGACCCTCAGACCTAACCAGACTCTAACCCAGGTCCTAAGCCTAACCCAGATCCTAAGCCTAGCACAGACCCTAAGCCTTAACCAGTCCCTAACTCAGACCCTAAGCCTAACCTAGACCCTAAGACTTAACCAGTCCCTAACTCAGACCCTAAGCCTAACC
>NW_015151901.1:105025-106443 GCF_000732505.1 Cyprinodon variegatus
GGTGTAGATGGAAGAGACTAGAAGGGGGCTAGGGGGAAGGAGACAGACACAAGGGGGCAACAGAGAGTAACTAAAGGCTGCTTAAATATAGTATAAAATGTAAAAATAAAACAAAGATCAACAAAACAGAATTACTGATAACTCAAAACTAAAAACTTAAAGTCCCCAAGCAAAGGAACCATAATAGTTGTAACATAAAAAAGCAGAACAAGGATTTAGAATTACAGCTCCCACGATTGCGAATGAGCTCCACTCTGAATTTAAAAGAGTAGATCTTATGATTCTGCCAAAGGAGCAAATGCATAATAAATACTCCTACAAACTGTTTTTGTAATGTCAAAAAAGAAGCACAGGAAAAAAGAGGAGTGAACTTGTGTTGGGGGTTGGGACTTCCTGTTTAGGCCTTCCTGTTTGGGCCTTCCTATGATTAAAACACCTTCACACCCATGTGTGGCAGTTTTGGCAGACAAAGGAAGAGACTGGCTTCCAGCAGATGGTTAAATTACTAATACTGTTGGGCTGGATAAAGAAGATGGTGTTGTGGAGGGCTTATGGGGACCCAGTTGGAGAGGGGTTGGGTGCTCTGCATGCTGGTTTATCAGGATCGGAGGGGTGGTGACTGTGCTCCAATCTGTTGATGAATGTGACCTATACTTGGCCATTACCTCATCAACCCTTTTCACTGTCTATATGTTTTGGCCTTTCTGTTGTTCCTGTTCCAAGGCCTCAGCAGAGCCACTTTTATCATCGAGAGGGAACCTAATAATTTCTTTATTTGCATCATGTACTTTGTCAGGGAATATAAAATGTAGCCTTAGGGAAAAAAAGTCTATAATTTAAAAACAATGTGCAAAAACAATGATGAATAATTACAGACAAAATCATGTAGAGAAGAGTTCTTAAAATAGCTGACTTTAAAGCATAAACATACAAGTGAGCAAATAAACTTTAAATAAAAAAAAATTCTGTGCTTTAAAAAAATATTGTTAATCAATAGATATTTAGTATTTCAATGACTTATCTTTATTCATTATTGTAAAAGTATGTTTGTTTTTACAGCACTGTTACTGTAAAAGTTGATTTCATTCCTAACATAATGTCTTATTACACGTGTGTCATGATGGGTACTCAAAAGGAGACCCAATTATGCAGAACACCACTGACGGACACAGGGATGAAAGTTTAACACGTTTATTTTGCACAACACACAGAATGTACTGATGACAGGTTCGGGCCTGGGTTCTGGTTTCACCGGAGTCTGCGTGAGAGACAGAGCGGTTAAGGACTGCAGACAGGATTTGATTTCCAAGTGAGCTCTGATTGTACCTTGAGGGTTCTTGAGGTTCTTTTTAGGAGAGTCACTGTTGGTTCTGGAGAGGTGTCCTTCAGCAGAGTCCGTTTGCTGCTTCAGCGTCTCA
>NW_015151901.1:109118-115211 GCF_000732505.1 Cyprinodon variegatus
AGACCCTAAGCCTAACCTAGACCCTAAGACTTAACCAGTCCCTAACTCAGACCCTAAGCCTAACCCAAACCCTAATACCAACCCAGACCCTAAACTAGACCCCCTAACCTAGTCCCTGGGCACAATGCAGGTAAGGCAGACACTAAGCCTTACCCAGACCCTAAACCAGACCCTAACCCAGAGCCTAAGCCTAACCCAGACCCTCAGACTTAACCCGACTCTAACCCAGGTCCTAAGCCTAACCCAGATCCTAAGCCTAACCCAAACCCTAATACCAACCCAGACCCTAAACTAGACCCTAACCTAGTCCCTAGGCACAACACAGACACTAAGCCTTACCCATAACCTAAGCCTAACCCAGACCCTCAGACTTAACCAGACTCTAACCCAGGTCCTAAGCCTAACCCAGATCCTAAGCCTAACCTAGACCCTAAGACTTAACCAGTCCCTAACTCAGACCCTAAGCCTAACCTAGACCCTAAGCCTTAACCAGTCCCTAACTCAGACCTAAGCCTAACTGATGGTGAAATCAGAGAAAAAGTCCTCACTCTACCGCAAACACGAGCACACACACGGCCCCCTCACTGCTCACTGCTGCAGCTGTGTGAGGTAACGTCTGTCTCTGTCTGCATCAGTTTACCCCCCTGGAAGAATACCTAATCCAACTTCTTCTCTCACCTACCCCCCCAAACCCACCCACCCCCTCACCCTCCCCTCGTATATTAGGGTCTGTCTCCATCTGTGCTTATCTTTGCTGCACTTGCTCTTGCACCCCATGCTCCCTCGGTTCATTTTAAATCTAGAGGCAGATTGGTGTTTCTGGAACGGGGAAGCGTTGTAAACAAAGGGATATGAATGGGAGAAGCTGGCAGTTTGTTATCATTTGTTGTGTCAGCCATTAAAAAGGCCATACGGTCCCTTTAAACCTTTTGTGATGAGCTCAGAACGTAGATCTCAGGCAAGACAGACAGTGGGAAGATTCAAAGCATTTATTAAAAACAGCATTGTGCTGCTGCTCGTCAGCTGCGGCTGGCTCATTGGATTCTCTGCAGGAGAAAATGATCAGGTCAGTGACTTCAAAACTCAAACTAGGAACGACAATGTGTATGAAAGCCACCAACCTGGAAATGTTCACTCCAAGCCCAGAAGAAGGAGTGAAGTCCAGAGGGGTGGGACTCGATTGTTTGATAGTGAGCCGGTACCAGAGATCCAGAAGAGAAGAGGAGCAGCGTCTTACAGCAGCCAGAGCACACAGGGTAACCAATGAATCCAAGAGGGTTAATACAAACAATGGTCAGAAGACAGGTTCAAGGTTAACAACAAGCGGAATCCAGGTAACAGCCTGCAAACACGCTACAGGTAAAACAGAGCAGAACATTGGTGCATTAAACCTCAGAAGTCCGTGGACAGAAACTGGTCAGGAACAGGCAGGACTAAACACTGCTGGAGTTTCTAGCACCAGAGGCTGGGATCGGGAGGCTTAAATAGCAGAAGGAATCGGTGGATCTGATGAGAGATAACAAGAGCTGGTGGGAGCAAAGCAGATGAGAGCAACATGGAGGAAAACCTTGCCTTAACATACCAAGATTATGACATTATAGGGGACGAATATCTTGCTCGGTTCTGTGGGTGTGCAAGCTTTTCCGATTATCTACTGAGACTAATGCTTTTTAGGAGGATGTGGGTGTTCTTTCAGGATGACAAGTCAATCTCAGAACAGTAGTTAGGGGCGGATTCACCATTAGGCAAAACTAGGCAGTTGCCTGGGCCCCCATAAAACTCCTTTTACATGTATGATTATTACAGCTATTACTTATTTGTGCACATTTATTATGTTTTTGATCAAATTTGTTTAGCTAAAATGCCATGAGAATGTTTATAATATTAAGTGTACTTAGCCCCCCCCTCCCAATCAGTGTCCGCCATATTGGATCAGTCCATTTGCTGCACATGTTCAGAAAGGTCCAAACAGACAGCAGCAAACCATTTGAAAACAAACCATGCAAAGAGGCAAGGCGGTCAGAGAAGACAAGAAGAGATAATGAAAAATGAAAAGAAGCCACCCTAGCAGTGCTGAAAAGGGGAGAAAGAAGAATGCTGCTCTCAAAGTTACCAAAAGTGTCTGACTTTGGCTTCTTTAATGAGTATTAGACTGTCAAAGTTCCCTATATTGAGTATTCATTTACCTTATTGAAGATGGGTCATTAACCTCTACCTTTAAAATTAATGTAGAAGTTAATCTTTAGCTTCGTTGTTTCATGTTGTTTCATGTTCATTTTTTATTTTAATGACTAACACAGAGCCTCTTAGTGTAACTCCCAGCACGGTCACATCACGGTAAAACTACCATGTTGCTCCGTCAGCCATCATTTATTCATCATTTTTATCTATACAGGTACAATTTCTCCTTCAAGGGCAATACAAAACCACAGTTTTGGTTTTAGAAATCACCCCTAAAACGAAAGACGTCAGAGTTCAGTTTATCACAAATGTTAATTGTTAATTTATCATTTTGGGGGTGCAAGTTTTCCACTGAACATGAAGGTGTTGAAATATGAAACCAGAAATATAAATAGGTTTAGTAGTAGAGTAGAAATTGAAGTATTTTCCATCTGTATTACAGTGACATAGGCAAACTGAAGTTACATTAAGTCCTCAAATGTCTACATTAGCAATTGAATAAATATACATGGGGGCACAAGCCTTATACTGTGTTTTATGTGTGCTTGTTTTCAGAATGAGACAGGGATGGACTGTGACAGACAGACTTCCAAAATAATCCAGCCAGGCCTTGATAACGATCTTCCACCAGACTGTAAGAGTCCAGCATCATCTTCTCAGTTAGTAAGCAGTGTACTTCTCAAAGACGACCCAGCACTCTGGACAATGAAGCTATCTGATCGAGCATGCTGCTCAATAGTATGGAGACGAACATTCCAGGCGAAGGGCAGGATCTTTCTAAGAAATGGAAACGGGTGAAGATTTATTTCCAGCTATTATTATTAAATACAAGTGAAAAATAGAGAACAGATAAGCAGATCATGGATTGTCTACAGCGAAAAGGACTTTGTTATTTGCTTTTGCCTTTTTGGAAACACAGGTAGGAGCAATCAGCTAAGTGAGAATGGGCTTAGAGAGGGACAAAAGGTAGAATTGATCATGTATTCTATTCTACTAGAATTTCTGTTTATGTATAATGGGTGTGTTTTATGAGTTGTCTTCTCAACTGTCTTTAAAGGGCCCCATGCCTGTCTTGCCAAGGCCCCCAAATCTCCTAAATCCGCCGCAGTCAACAGATTTTGCTCAGATTTCTCAAAATGTTTATTGGGAAATGAACCAAGGTGAACAGCATTGGAGTCTAAGGCTGGAACCTCTCCAGGAGGAGGCAGCAGTTTAGTGACCACATCTTTCTGGAAGTGGATGATAACTAACGTGAGTTACTATCCTGGTCTTATAGTTAAGTCCGAGCCCAGAGTATGAGGATGGTTCCAGCCGGCCATCTGCCAACGCAACGTAGCGGGCACTACCCAGAGAGTCCCAGAAGCTGATGTATCGCTGCTCCGAAGACAGGCAGGGGATTAGAGCCGAGGAACCGGAAGAAGGCAGGATAATCCAGTGGGCGAAGCCAAAGCCGATGTCAGTGTCATACTCAGTAGTCAGAGCCAGGTTAGAAATCGAAAGAGGTAATGAGGGAGAATCCAGAACAGAGTCGGGTAACAGTTCTAGGTTCGGTACACGGGCAGACAGCGATCCAGCAGAAGTCAAAGGACAGGCCAGACAAACAGGTCAGACGGGAACAGGCAGACTCAGAGGTTAGGAGGCAGAACGATTCAGGATCAGGCAATCAGAAAAAAATAAGAATGCTGATCAAAACGAATGCTGGAATACTTCTCGTCAATGGCTTGAAAATAATCTGGCACTGATGACTGGTCTGAAGGCTGGTTAAATAGAGTGTGACAGCCCTGCTGTGCTGTCGGGTGAGTATATGTGTTAACTGCCTAAATTAACACTATCAATTAAGGTCCTCTAGGTGGGAGGCGCTTCCATTATGCGGCCACCTGGTTGATATTTAAGGAGCGCCATTCCATCTAGGAGCGTTAGTGTTCCCTGCTTGAGAGGCGCGTCTCCTGGTTGAAGCAAGCACGCCGCAGACAGCCATCCAGTCCAGTCCGGACCAGGTTGGGGATCCGACTTCCTGGTATGGAGGGACCAAGCGTGATCGCCCCATCCGAGCTGCCGTCTGATACCGACATTTAGTTCCTTCTTTTGATTCTGCTAAATAAATGCCTTTTACAGGCTTAAAATACTGCCTGTTTCAGTGTCCCCCCAGTTTTTGTTGCGACCAGTCAAGCTGGGTCGTAACAAATGGGGACTTGTCCAAAAACTATACTTACAGTATAGAGTTTGGAAATTTGTTTGTTTGACTGCATGATGTGTTTCATTAATCTTTTTCCTGTTTGTAGGAGTTAGCAGTGACGTCACCGTTGTGGGTGGGGCACGGTTTTGTTAACCAGTTTGTGGGCAGCTGTGGCATGTTTGGTTGAGTGATCCAATGTACAGGTGAGTGAAATGTTTTTTGAGGCCTGTGCATTAATGTTGGTTCTGCTTTAGTGATTGTGTCTCCTGCTAGGCTAAGTGGTGCTGTCGCTTCAGACTTCACCTGTTTGTGGTTTTGGTAGTATCGTGGGGGTTTGCAGTTGGCGTTCACTGTGCAAGCAGTGATCTCGGGGGCAATCCAGGAGATTAATTTCTTACTGGTCTGGTGCTTAATAAACCCGCCGCCAATCCACGTGAAGAGCCAGGAATTAGTTAGGCAGGTGAGTTGTGACAGGCAGGTAAAGTATAGTGGGGACATGGTTGCTTTGGGCCCGTTGTGCACTTGTATTAAGCTACTTTCACTTTACACTGTTTTTGCCGTTTATCTTGGATGTTTTTTCCTGTGGCGCATGACTACAATTTTGCTTTAAAATGGAGTTTGATTTGGATGGTTTTGTAGCTGAACCTTCTTTGGAGAAGTTTAGTGGTGCTACTAAAAACGATCTCATAGCTATCGCTGCTCAGTTTGAAGTACCTGTGGTTAAACAGGTACTTCAACGGCGCGCCTTAAATATCAACCAGGTGGCCGCATAATGGCAGCGCCTCCCACCTAGAGGACCTTAATTGATAGTGTTAATTTAGGCAGTTAACACATATGCTCACCCGACAGCACAGCAGGGCTGTCACAAGAGACTAAAGCAGGTATTGATGTACCAGGATCACACACGTAATGGGGAAAGTCCTACCAGATTTATTATATATATGACTAAAAAGAACCATAAATGTGTTTGGTTGTATCGTTTTCCATTTTATAAAGGATGCTAAAAATGTAGTGTGCTCTGTGTACTCAAGGGGAAGGGCATGTGGGCATCACAGAGAAGGAAACCCTTCTGTTGTCTCAGAGATCTATGATATTGGCTCTACAGGGCGATAGTGTCTCATTGATCAAGAAAAAGCTGTATAGGATAAGACTGTACTCTCTGTGTGCACTAGGGTTTATGAATAGAATTAAAAGATAAAATACCCGATAAATTGCCTTTCCAAAAATCGCCCTGTCCTTTTAGCAACTGAATTAATTGAAGGAAACTCCTAAAGCTTTAATCTGTAACTTTTCTTCAAGCACATTCTCTCTGGTTGTGTTACACCCCTGAAAATAGGATAGAATGATGAGAAGGATTTTCAGTTGCTTTTCTAGTGCACTGTTTTCATGCAGTTCAGAAGATTATTTTTGGATTATGCATTGCTTAATGCCACACAGTAGAGGAAAAGGCCAGTTGATAAACCACTTCAACTTAGTTAATTTCTATAGCACCAATTCACAACATGTCATCTCAAAGGACTTTACAGAAACAATTATCTTAAAAACTTAAGATAAATCACAAGACAGAAGTCAATGTCACAAATGAATAACTTTTATTTTGGAGTCAATGTATATTTATACAAGATAATATTATTAATATAATGTGACTTTTCTAGAGAATCATTATACATACCGGTAGTTATTTTATTCAGGGTTTCCACAGTCTGACATCATTTCAGAATTCCCTGACTTTTAAC